>NC_071994.2:35012500-35312500 GCF_028885655.2 Pongo abelii | reverse complement strand
CTTAAAAGTGTGGCAGTCTATCAGCTCTCTAGTCTCTTGGTTATGTAATGATTGGAAAAACAGGACTGTTTCAAGGAACCTTACCTTTTTTTTTGTTTGTTTGTTTTAAATCTTAGATTCAGGAGGTACATGTGCAGGTTTGTTACATGGGCATATTGCATAATGCTGAGGTTTGGTTTCTCTTGATCCGGTTACCCGAATAGTGAGCATAGTATCTAATAGATAGTTTTTCAACCCTTGTCCCCTTCCTTCCCTCTCTCCTTTTGGAGTCCCCAGCATCTACTGTTCCCATCTTTATGTCTGTGTGTACCTAATGTTTAGCTCCCACTTCTAAGTCTCTCTCTGTGTCTTTCTCTCTCTCTCTCTCTCTCTCTTTCTCTTGCTCTCTCTTCTGAGATCATTTTAGGGCTCATTTTTAGAATTACCCTAGGTATTAGATATTGAGTAGCCCAGGCTAACTTGAGCAGAGTCTGCAGATTTACTTTGCTGTGGAATCTAGTGCAAAGTATTCTCCAGCCCCTTTGCTACACAGTCTTCTTAGGCTTAAAGCACACAACTCTTATTGGTGGCCCTGCACAGTCTTCTTAGGCTTAAAGCACACAACCCTTATTGGTGGCCCCTATTTCTGAATCCTGCCACATCCTGGACACTGGGATTTCTTACCCTGGCATCCCAGCTTCCCTGCCAGCTTCATCTCTCTTCACTTTCCCGTGATGTCCTAATCCCAAATGACCTGCTTCCACTCTCAGCTTTTGGCCTTTCAACTTTCGGTTCCCTCTGCCTGGAGCTCCTCCACTCCCATCTGAGGGCCCATTTTTTCTGCTGGCTAATTTCTTCCACTTCCTTCAAGACTCAGAGCAGGTGGCAGTTCCTCTCTGAAGCTTTCCTATTTTTGTTTTCCCTATTCTGTATCCCCTTCACGTTGGGCTCAGAACCTCTTCTGTCTCCTCACGTTATCCTCCTGGGTGGTAGCTATGAATTTATACGCTTTACTCCCGGGTAGACACTGAGCTCCTGGAGGGCAGGGTCTGTGTGCTATTTATATCTGTGTCCATGCACTCTCACCTGGCATTGTCCAACAGAACTTCCCATGATGAAGGAAAGGTTCTGTGTCTGCACTGTCCTGTACAGTAGCCACTAGCCACAAGTGGCTATTGATTATTTGAAATGTGGCTAATGCAACTGTGGTAATGAATTTTTTATTTTATTTAATTCTGGCCAATTGAAATTGAAATAGCCACATGTAGCTAGTGGCTACCATATTATTGGACAGTGCAGATTAGCACTTTATGGAGCCCATATTAGGTGTTGACCTTGAAGGAGCATGATAGTTGTATTATATTTTTTACATGATGGCAAAAGCTGTTAGTCCCTTTTATTTTTAGTGACTTTGAACCCTCAAATCCATTAATATTCTCCTCTCCTTCACTGGCCCAGAACAGCAAGTTTATTAATTCATTCATTGTCCTATTACAGCTAAGCATAGAGGCTCCGGGTTCAAACAAAGCCAGATTTGGGTCTAGATTTACCACTTACCAGCATCACTAGCCACATATCCACACCAAGTTATTTAACCTCTTTAGGAACCAATTTCCTTATCTGCAAAATGGGATTATTAATAATACCCAGGTAAAGGCTATATGTGATCATTAAATAAGAGAATGCATGTAGAATATTTAGCACATTGCTTGGCACACAGTAAGCATCCAAAAACATTAAGCAATTGTCATTTATTCTTTTATTCACATAAATCACATTTATTGAGCACCTACCCTGTTTCAGATGCTATGCTAAGAGACAGAGATTAAAATTTTTCAAGCCAACGAGAACAAAAAAAAGGGAATATAAGAAAAATGATAGATTGGAAAGTCACGTATATTATCACAAGATGAACATCAGCACCTCATTTTTAAGCTTAAAATCATATTAAAGTATTTTATTTGCCCAGGAGTAAATTTGTCCCCATTTTTTAAACACGGAGGCCCAGAATTTGCATTCACACTATCTAAGCCCTTACAATATGCTTGTTAATTAGCGTTCAGTCTAGAAAAGCATTATTTTTCATCATCAAGTAATGAATTTGTGTGTGGTATTAGGCTTTTATATTGTAAAATTCAGCTCAAAAAGAAAGATTTTTTCTGCTCCACAGAGGACTGAATTTTTCAACTGTGATATATCATTTATGCATCTCATCCATTATTGATGTGTGACAGCTTTTACATGAGGCACCGACCTTTTAAAATAAAAATAAAACTACATCGTCCTGATCTGTTTCTTGTCGATATTGTTTTTAGAGTACGAGAGATTCTTGTGTTCTATGGAATTCACTTTGAAGCTTCCTTTCTTTGAAAAGAAATGGCAGGAAGGCCCCCATACAAACTGGGCTTTCCTATTTGGTGCAAGAGCTGCGTGCATGTGTCTAATTTTGAATTCTGAAGTGCAAATGTCATGTAATGAAAGTATCAGCAGTTACTTAAACGTGGTTAAATATGGAAACTCGGCATAAAGTCGATGTTTATTTGCAGCCAGTGACAGTGATAAGGGCAGGAGCCCTCCCGATAAGTGGCTTTTAGCCACCGTTAATCGGCTGATGGATGGATTGGTGCAAGGCTGGTCACGAAGGAAGCCGTCTCACCCTCTGTAATGGAACGTGCTCATCTGTCTAGCAGAGGGTGAGAGGGAGACCACGTGTGCTGTTGATTCCATTATGCTGCTCAGGGTAACCTCTGCCGCTGGTGAGAGGAGGCAAAAATCAAGAGACTTTGACCTGAATCATAGTGGAAACTTAGAGACTTGCAGAATGTCACAACTGGAAGGGATCTTAGCGATCATCTAATCCAACCCCTGTATTTTTAGATGAGGAAAATTCCATGCGTAAAAATACACCAGTATTTATTAATCAATGCACATATATTTACTCCCTGCATAAAATCACAGCTGGCTGCCCACTGCCCTTAAGGTGACTCCTTATTAAGACATCAAGGCCCTTCATTGTCTGGATTCTGCTTTCTTCCCACCCCAGCCCTCATATTTCTTTCTTGCTCTCTCTGTCTGTCTCTCTCTCCTCATGCTGTACCTCGACTGGGGAGCTCCAGTGTGAGTAACTCCTGTTCTAGCTTTAGGTGTCTGCTTGGATGACAGCAACACAAAGGTTTTCCCAGACTCTCCAGAATTGAGTTGGGGGTGCTTTCTGTTACCCTTGGTTCTTATTCCCCTCCTCATGATTCCTTTACCGTCATATTTGTCTTTAACTCATTTGTCTCCTACTTGATCAGGAGCTCTTTAAGGATGTCTCATCCATCATTGTATACCAAGGGTCTTGCAAGGTGCCTGGCACATAGTAGATGCTCAATAAATATCTGACACTAAATGAGATGGTTAATTATATGCCAAGCATTACAGCAGATACCAGTAATACAAAACCGACTAAGACACATTCCTGCCCTGGAAGAAATCAGGTTAATCCATTCCATTTATTCATAGTTTTTCCTAAATAGGGCATTTTTTTGTCTGGTTTCTGAAATTTGAAGAAGTTGCATACCTAGAAGCTTTGAGAAAAGTGCAAGGACACTTGAAATTCCCAAATTTTCAAACAATGCTTAAAAATACCCCACCAGGTTGGGTGTGGTGGTTCATGCCCGCAAACCCAGCACTTTGAGAGGCTGAGGCAGAGGATCACTTGAGGCCGGGAGTTCAAGACCAGCCTGGGCAACATAGACCGCATCTCTATTTTAAATAAAATAAAAATTAAGAAAAGAATATCACCACAATTAGCATGAGACAAAAGGAACCACAAAATAATTTAATCTCAATTAAGCTGTCCCCTCACAAGTAATAAGAAACAAGCTCATATTTGTGGTGTAAAAGAACCACTGCCAGGGTGATCATTCTTTCCTGTACGTGCCCAGGTGACAGGCAGGAATGAGAAATAGGAGCCCTGTAGAACGTTAGGACTTGGGCAGGCTTTGGAATGACCTAGCTCAGTCCCCTCCTCTTACAGAGGAGAAAATGGCAGGCCAAAGAGAATCATTGGCTCAAAGTCAAGTACCAGGTGAGTGGCCACCCCAGGCCTCTGGGCTGTGTACCTTCTCTAATGAAGTATTGTGACCCCACACGTCGCCACCCCAAATTAGTCATCTTCAGACACATTTCCAATTGTGGTAGTGGACATTGGCTTTTTTGGATGGCCCAGCTTCCCGTACAATTGGTAACAGTACCCTAATTTTTATTAGGAAATCTACCACTCCCACACATGGGGGAGCTTGTTCCACTCCAGCTTCACGCATGCATCCTGAGTGACTAAAGTCAATGCACCTTCCGCCCAGCACTCTGGTTTACAATCTAAGTTGACTTAACAAGGAAGGTCCTTTTCAACCGAGCTCTTGTCTAACTCTTATCATAGCCAGAGTTCAGGGTTAAAAGCCCCCCATGCTCTTGGCTCATCCAGGGATATCTGATATTGGGGAGGGGGCAGGATTTAGGAACTGCTCCTGGACATGGGAATGATTTACAAGTGCCAACAAGGCTCCTTAGTGACTGCTGGAAGATAACTTCCATCAAAGACAGCAATAGTAAAGTCAGATAGAGACAGTCCTTGTTTTAGACATCAGCACCCCAACCCTCACTCCCTTGAACTCATAGTTCAGGGAAGTCCATTTACTGCCATGCTCCAGCCGGCTTGTTGGATTTCTGTTTGCCAGTAATCTTCAGTTCCCAGTCACCAAAAAATTAATTATTTAATCAAACAATTAATTAATCCATGCAGTTAACTAGTTCATGGTGCCACGTAGCCTGTAAAGGTGTAAAAAGCTGCTGCTGATTCTCGAATGGCTGTTTGGATCCACCTGCAGACACTGGCCATCTCTTTTTTAGACAGAGTCTCACTCTGTCACCCAGGGTGGAGTGCAATGGTGCGATCTCAGCTCATTGCAACCTCTGCCTCCAGGTTCAAATGATTCTTCTGCCTCAGCCTCCCAAGTAGCTGGGGTTACAGGCGCTCCCCACCTAGCCCAGCTAATTTTTGTATTTTTAATAGAGATGGGGTTTCACCATGTTGGCCAGGCTGGTTTCAAACTCCTGACCTCTAGTGAATCGCCCACCTCAGCCTCCCAAAGTGCTGGGATTACAGGCATGAGCCACTGCGCTGAACTTCAAATTTTTTCTTAGGCAATTAATTTCAGTTCAGAAAACTTTTATTGAGCACCTACTATATGCCAGGCCTGCATGAAGGGATACATAAATGGGTAAGATACACTCTTAGTTTTGAGGGGCTTACATGGCATAACTGGGGAGTCAGGCAGGTAAAAAGTGCTACTGGCCTCTCATTGTGACCTTCCTGAAGCCAATATTCTGGGGTCAAATTCAACCAAGGAACTTACCTGTCCAGGGCGGCTCTGGCCTCAGCTCAGACTGCATATGTTTGATTTTCAAGTGTACAAGGAATTTTAAAATTTTGTTTCCAAAAAGAAAAGTATCCCGGAATGTTAAGTACAGAGGATCATTACCGCAATTTCTTCATAATGAGAGATAACTCCAAGCTCACAGTGTGTATTTTTAAAAAATAAGGCTAAATAATAGGTTGGGGCTGCTTTCAGCAGAGCTGCAGTGATGTTTATGAACAAACAAACCTCTGGTGCATCTGGGAAGCAGGAGATGCAGGGCCTGGTAGGAGTCATGACACCGCAAATAAGAGTGATCCTACACCAAAACAAAAATACTGTGACCTACATGCGCTCTCTTGGAGAGCTGCTGCTTGGTTGTTATTAATGTAATTAGGGAAAGAACATGTAAAAGTGTGTTTAAAAGTTCCTGGTGACTTTATTAGAGCTACCACTTTTTAAAAAGCTACCACCTATCGAAAGCCCGCTGTGTGTTAGGTATTTTATATGGCAATGACTTCATTTAATGCTCATTAACTGCCCTGTGAAGTAGGTGTGGTTGTCTACTTCACAGCTTGAAAAAGTTAAGAAACTTGCTCAAAGGCGTGCAGCAAGGACGTCCACGGTGGCTATAACAGGACTCACCTACTGATGACTGTGCCACCCATAGAAAAGGAGGTCAACTCCCAACCCTAAGAGCAGGTGTCATAGGTATTTTATATGTTCACAGACTTTTATTAGGAAACATATACATAAAAATGTATAATGTGTATATGTATATGCAGTTTAAAGAATAATGAGAAAACAAATTCTTATGTATTCACCACCAAGCTTATGAAACAGAATATTGTTATCATTTTGTTTGAGGTTTCTTGCTCTTTTTTCTTTATCACCTATATATGTATATGTTTTAGTATTTCCTGTTTTTATAGGATGGAATAATGCATTATCTATTCTCCCGTGACTTGATTCTTTAACATTACATTTTAGTGATTTATCCAAGTTGATTCATGTAGATGTGGTTTATTCAATTTTACTGCTACCTGGCTTACCAATTTGTGAATATGCCACAATTTATTTATTCATTCTGTTGCTGGTGGGAATTTGGATTGTTTCTGGCTTTACTAACAGTGCTGCTGTGAATTTTCTTGTGTGTACCTGTTGGTGCACACGTGTGTGTTTTAGGGTAAATACCAGTGGAATTGATAGGGTCTAGTGTAACCATGGGTTCCTTTTGATGATAATGCCAAAGTGTTTACCAAAGGACTGTACCAATTTTAATTCCCATAAGCAATGAATGAGAGCTTACATTGTTCCCCAATCTCTCCATCCTGATATTGACCAATCTAAATTTTCACCATTCTGGTGGTATTTTCTTGGAATGCTAATTTGCATTTACTGATCATTCATAGGTTTGGGCACCTTTTCATAAATTTAAGGACCATTTGTGCTTCTTCTGCTATGAAATATGTGTTTAACTCCTTTGCCTGTTTTTCTTTTGGGTTTTCTTTTTCATATTGATTTCGAGTTCTTTATATTTTCTGAATGCTAATTGTATTAGTTCGTTTTCACACTGCTACAAAGAACTGCCTGAGACTGAGTAATTTATAAACAAACGAGGTTTAATTGACCCACAGCTCCACATAGCAGGGGAGACCTCGGGAAACTTACAGTAATGGCAGAAGGGGAAGGAGAAGCAAGTACCTTCCTCACAAGGCAGCAGGAGAGAGGAAAGAGAGCGGAGGAAACTGTCATTTATAAAACCATCAGATCTTGTGAGCACTCACTCACTATCACGAGACCAGCATGGAGGAAACCACCCCCATGATTCAATCACCTCCCACCAGATCCTTCCCTCAACACATGGGGAGTATGGGGATTACAATTTGAGATAAGGTTTGGATGGAGATACAGAGGCAAACCATATCACTAATTTTTGTCAGTTATATGTATTGTAAATGTATTTTCAATTTGAAGCTTGTCTTTTTATTCTCTTCAGGACATTTTTATTTATTTATTTTTTTGAAATGGAGTCTTGCTCTGTCTCCCAGGCTGGAGTGCAGGGGCATGATCTCGGCTCACTGCAACCTCTGCCTCCCAGATTCTCCCACCTCAGCCTCCCAAGTAGCTGGGACTACAGGCATGCACCACTATGCCTGGCTAATTCAGGGAATTTTAAAAAATGAGCAAGAAGTTCTTACATTTTAAAACTTTTGGGCTGGGTGCAGTGGCTCATGCCTGTAATCCCAGCACTTTGAGGGCTGAGCTGGGTGGACCATCTGAGGTCAGGAGTTCAAGACCAGCCTGACTAACGTGGCGAAACCCTGTCTCTACTAAAAATACAAAAATTAGCTGGGCGTGGTGGCAGGCGACTGTAATCCCAGCTACTCGGGAGGCTGAGGCAGGAGAATCGCTTGAACCCAGGAGGCGGAGGTTGCAGTGAGCTGAGATGGTGCCACTGCACTCCAGCCTGGGCGAAAAGAGCGAAACTCCATCTCAGAAAAAAAAAAAAAAGCCTTTTTATATTTCAGACTGAAGGAAAACTTACAAAAGTAGTACAAAGATTTTTTTCATGCAGATTTTCTAAATGTTAAGATTTTATTGCATTTGCTTTAACATTTTATCTCTTTCATATTTTTCTTGCTGTTGTAAATGGTGTCTTTAAAAATCGCATATCCCAACTTGGTGGTGTTTAGAGATGCAATTAACTTTTTATACTGTTTTTCTACAGAATTCTGATAAACTCTCCAATTCTAACATTTTTATACATCATTTGGCATGTTTTCCAGGTAAGTAATTAAGTCATCTGCAAATAATGACAGTTTTTGTTTTGTTTCCAGTCTTTTTCACGTTGTACTTCTCTGATTGATGCCTTCAGTACCAAGTTGAATAGGTACATTAATAGTGAGCATTCTTGTCCCCTTCCTTGTCTTGAAGGCAACATTTTCAACAGTTCACCATAAAGAATGATGTTTGTGGTAGTTTTCTGTTTTTCCTTTCTTTCGTTTTTGAGGTTGCTCATGATCGGGTGTGGAAGTTCCCTCTCATTCCTAGTTTAAGAAGACTTTTGTTTAAAAAAAAACATGAGTTAATGTTACATTTTATTGAATACTTTTCCCTGCGTTTACTGAAATGATCATTTTTTTCTCCTTTAATCTGTAAATGGAGTGTATTTCATTAATCAATTTTCTAGTATTACATTCTTGGGATAAACCCAACTTGGTTTTATGCATTATCTTTGTTTATACATGGCTGGATTCAGCTTGCCAATATTTTGTCTAGGACTTTGGTATCTATGTTCATGAATGAGATTAGCCCGTCACTTTCCTTTTGATTCTGTCTTTGTCTAGTCTGGATAACAAGGTTAATGTTTTGGTCATCTTTTGCTACATAAAAATTTGTTCTAGGTATTTGTTGTACATAGAAACCTACCCTAAACTGAGTGGTATAAAACAACAACAATTATTTATTATTATTATCTCTCATGGCTCTGGGGGTTGACAGGGCTCAACTAAGTGGCTCTTGATTGGTATCTTTTGTGTGTTTGCAGCCAGAGGGTGGCTGGGCATCACTTGAAAGGCTTTCTTGCTCATTTGCCTGCTGCCTGATTTGGGAAGACTCAAACAGGTGGAGCTGGAAAGCTGAGACTCACAGGTATCTCTTCCTATCTCTATTTGTTTTGGTTTCTTCAGCATGGCAGTTGCTAAGTCATTGAGCTCCCAGAGACTTCTAGAGCAAATATCCCAAGAGAAACTGGTAGAAGCTGCATAGCCTTTTCAAACCTTGGAAGTCATATGGCGCCTCTTCTGCTGCATCTTGTTTGCTGAGGAAGTCACATCAGGTTTCAGGGGAGGGCACAGAAACTTCACATTTTTTTTTCTCACTATATTGCCCAGGCTGACCTTGAACTGCCCAGGCTGACCTTGAACTCTTGGCTCAAGTGAACTTCTCAGACTACAGGCACATACCACCATCCCCAGCTGACTTCGCCTTTTCAAGGAAGAAGTTTCAAAGAGCCTGTGACATGATTTAAAATCATTATACTTAAACTAGCCCCATAAAATAATTTCAGCAGTGTTTCCTCTATTTTTTCATCCTCCAGACTATTTGTGTGAGATTAGCATTAATCTGTTCTGGAAATTTTGGTAGTGCTGACCTGTAAACCAAGTGGACCTTGCATTTTCTTTGTGGAGCCACTTTTGACTACACATTAAATTTTGAAAATGGATATAGGGCTCTTTATCTTTTCTGTTTCTTGTTGAATCTTATTTTTAGGCCATGTAGATTTATTTCTCGTAGATAGGCAGCAAGGATAAACAGAAGCCTAGGATCCATGGTAAGCCGGTCCAGCAGGGCTCAGGAAAGCTGCCCAGGGTAGATGGAGTCTCATCTCCCTGTGCCCCATGTTACACCACAACTGAGGGGCCTCAAAATCGCTCTGCCCTGGCCTGGGTTTATGTACTCTGGGCATCACTTGGCTCGCTGAGCACCAGTGTTGCAGATTATCCAGTTCTAGAAGGAATAAGGACATAGCCCTGGTTGTTCTGGACATTTCCTCCTTATCTCAGGATGTTGCATTCTCAGTGCAACCTGCCTGAGAAATGCAAGCAAGAGAGGGAAGAGCTGGGTCAGCCAAGGTCATCTGGAGACCTGTGCTGCAATTGTGGTGCCTGCAAACTGTATTGCAATTAGTCATGTACAACAAACTTTCCCAGACTATGAGCTCTTTGAGGCCAGGAACTATTAATTTATCTCCATATTCATGTGCCTGGCACCATGCCTGGCTCATCATAACCCTCTTGCTGAATGCAGATGGTAGAGTAAAAGCATAAAGAAGTGTGTAGTCAGGAAGTCTGCCAATTTAGGCAGTCAGGTGGAAGGTTTAACAGGGGAAGCAACATTTGAGCTGTGCTTGAAAAATGATTTGGTGTTAGCCAGGCAGGAGAGTGGAAGGAAAAACACTGGAAACAGCACCAGTGAAGGCACAGAGATATAACACAGTACAGGATAACTGCAGGCTGTATTAGTCCATTTTCATACTGCTACGAAGAAATACCTGAGACTGAGTAATTTATAAAGGAAAAGAGGTTTAATGGACTCATAGTTCCACATGGCTGGGGAGGCCTCACAATCATAATGGAAGGTGAAGGAGGAGCAAATGCACATCTTACATGGCGGCAGGCAAGAGAGCATGTACAGGGGAAATGCCCTTTATAAAACCATCAGATCTTGTGAGACTTTTTCACTATCATGAGAACAGTATGGGAAAAACCTGGCCCCATGATTCAACTACCTCCAGCTGGGTCCCTCCCATGACACCTAGGGATTATCAGAATCACAATTCAAGATGAGATTTGGGTGGGGAAACAGCCAAACCATATCAGAGGGCTATAAGTCAGTGTCTTCAGAGCCTATCAGAGTGCTTGGCTCACAGTGGGTGCTCAGTAAATGCTTGTAGATGAATGAATGAATGAATATATTGATATCCTTTACTTTCTTACTGTAGGAATATTTCTGTCTATAAGACCAAGTCTGTTGTTTGTGTTTTAAAATGTAGATTTTATTATTATTCAGATATGATGAGGCCAACAGATCACGAGATGATGGCTATTGCAAAGAGAGTTTGTTACTCATGGTTCCCAAGAAGAGGGGACAGGCCACATTATGGGGTTGGGGACACATAAGGAAGCACTAGGGTTGGTCAAGAGGCAGAGGGAGCAAGGGGAAAACATGGGCAAGGGCATTTATGGTGGTTTCTGCAGGAAGAAATGGGCAAGGCAGGATAAGCAAGTTTAGGCTTGGTTAGTTTGAGTAATTTCAGTGTGCTCTGGGGAATAGGGGCTGTCTCTAGTTACCTGGTACCTAGCCCTGGAGTGATTAGGGTAGGTAGGTATTAGCCCTGAGTGTGAGAACTCAACAAAGGAGGTGATTGGGCTATGGGCTCTTGATGGATGTGTTTGCATACAAAAAGTGCCCTTGTAGATGAGTTTAGTTTAGTTTAGTTTGGTTTTGTTTTTGAGACGGAGTCTCACTCTGTCACCCAGGCTGGAGTGCAGTCGTGCGATCTTGGCTTACTGCAACCTCCGCCTCCTCGGTTCAAGCAATTCTCCTGCCTCAGCCTCCTGAGTAGCTGGGATTACAGGCACATGCCACCACACCTGGCTCATTTTTGTATTTTTAGTAGAGATAGGGTTTCACCATGTTGGTCAGGCTGATCTCGAACTCCTGACCTCGTGATCTGCCCAACTCAGCATCCCAAAGTGCTGGGATTACAGGCGTGAGCCACCGTGCCCAGCCTGAGTTTTTTTTAACTGTCCCTAAGAATTGTCTAGCCCTGGGAAGGGCAGTTCCCCAAGATTCATCAAGGTCCCAAGATGTCAATGCAGCAAATATTGAAACTAGGAAACACAGTGATTATAGTTTGACAGTTAGGGAATTCTGTCTCTTAGGTCATTTGGTGATAGAGCTGTGATCACTGGGAACTTTCATGACCTGTTTTGTCTTGATACCACCCATTTTCATGCCAATATTTTGCCATATTTTGTTATTTCATTTATTCATTCATTTAATAAATACTTACTGAGCATCCACTGTAAACCAGGCCCTGTGTCAGACTCTGGCCCTGGCAACTTGGTCAAGAGAGACAGCCTAGGAAGAAAGTGGAGTTCCTGCCTGCATGGTTAGTGCTCTAATGAAGCCCTAAATACTGTTATCTTCAGAGGCTCCTTGCCCTCCCCTGGATTCCTCAGGTAGGAAGGTACCTTGATGTCAAGTTTAGTGCCATCTATGGAGGCAGTTTCATTTCTCATAATGGAGGATTTGCTTTTAATCAAAGAGAAGGCCTTTTGTCAGTCTGAGAGCTTTGTCTTTTTTGTGACTTGCAGATAGACATTTTAATAATAGGACTAGATACGTGGCTCTTGGAGACCAGGCTGTGACTTTAAATAGTGTGAAGACCCCAATGGCTGGATTCACAGGGGCAATCTGAATACTGATCATGAATTTTTAAATGGCCTTAGAAAGTGCAGCATGATTTTAGGAGAGATTTCCAATTAACTTGGGCTGTTCAAAGCAGCTCTATGTCTGGGAGAGAGAATGCATGAGAATTTTCCAAAGAGCTTTATCTCTTGAAACAGAAAACATAAATGGTAGTGGGGAAAAAAAAATCAAAGTTACTGAATATGGAAATCACTACTTTGGGGTTTATGAGAACCGCATCCTGCTAACTCCCTGCTATGCGATGGGGCTTTCAGAGGTAATGAGGCAAGTACCAGAGTGTCAAATGTCTGCCTGGCTTTATACTTACGTGTGCTCTTGTCCTGGTCCTCCTGCTGGTAGGGTACATGCTCAGCCCAGGCAGAGATGGTGTCTGACTCCTCCTTCTAGTCTCCTGGGGAAAATCTTGCACTCAGCAGGCACTTAATGCACTCTGGTGGGATTGAACTGAAAAGACAAGACTCCCCAGGAAGGAAAAGGGAGTCCTCCTGTTGCCTATTACTCTGCTCTGAATTGGAGGCAGAGCAGCTTCTCTGAGGCTACAGGCAAAGGCTTTTGCCTTCTGGATGGAGGAAGGAAACTAGCTCTTACTGAGCCCTTACCATATGCCTGGTAGGCACCTTGCAGCACTTTCTCATCAATCCTCTTGATAACCCTTTGTAATTGGTATTGTTACCCCCATTTTACAGATGAGGAAATAGAGGCACTGAAGAATAAGCTCTCCTGAACGATTTTCACTGGAAAGATTTTTCAACATTCCATCTGTCCACTCCACCAGCCTGAGACAGCCATCTTTACTGAGGTTTTGAACAGTTAAGCAGGAGGTAATGCACTCTCAAAAGTGTTTAAAAGGATTAAGCAATTCAAAGCATACCTCCAAGGAACCCCTGCCAGAGATGCTGAATCTTGAGATTGCTTTCTTCCTCTGAAGGGCATCTGAACTTTCACCTGACTCCTTATGCTTAGCTCAAACGGCGGCAGGTTCAAGCAGGAAATCAAATGGCCTGAGAAGTGCTGCCACTGTAATTAAGAACAGAGCAGACCATTGCCAAGACTCAAGAAAGTTGTATGCCTCTTAATCTGGTTTGTTTCATTAGGCCTTTTACTAATGCCCAAGTTATGGCCCTTCTGAAGGTGGCTAGAAGCAGGTGTTGGGGCGGAAGTGGGCCTAAAACCCAGAGCCCAGTGGCTGCTCCCCAAAAGAGAAATGGGCAATAACGCTAAAATTATATTTATACCTCATCTTAGTCCACAAAACTGAGGTTTAAGCACTGAACCACCTGCCTGATCATTGTCACCATAGGGCATGATCATTTACAGTCTGGATTTGACAATACATCAGAGAGCATGGACTTACGTTTGGACATTTAAAAACCGCCTCCATGGGAGGCAGAGGTTGCAGTGAGCTGACATCACACCACTGCACTCCAGCCTGGATGACAGAGGGAGACTCTGTCTCAAAAAAACAAAACAAAACAAAACAAAACAAAACACCCTCTGAATATCGCATTCAAAATAAATTTTAAAAAGTTATCAAAAACTTCCTAAATGATGCAGATTCTTAGGATGATACAGGTAGTTGACTTTGAAGAGGACAAAGGCTGATTGCAATTCTTCTCCTGACACTAGACTCTCCGACAGTGTGTGTGGCTCCCTTTACTTTCCACATCTTCCTTCTTTCTTCTTTCCTAGCTTCATTCCTTCTGTATCTCCTGCATCTCAGACATCATAGCAGAAACTGCTAATCATTTTTCAATGTGCATTCTCATCTTCTTCCTTCAGGAGAACCCTCAAGTTTTTGCTGAGGAGATAGCTGCTCAGCTAAAAACCAGATTTCTCAGCCTCCCATGCAAATATGTGACAACGTGACTCTTTTCTTGCCAGTGGTGTATGAGCAAAAATAATACGTGCAACTTTTGAAAGTACAATTAAAAAAAAGAAGAAGCATGCCCTGTTCTTCCTCCACTTTCTCCTTTCCTCTGCTTGGCACATAGCTATGATGGCAGGAGTTGGAGCAGCCATTTTGGGCCATGAGATGAAAGCCTTATATTGAGCCATGTTTTGAGCAGAAGAACAGAAAAGAAGGAACCTGGGCCCCCGACATTACTGAGCCACCATAAAGACCTAGGCTCTCTACTTGAACTTCAGGTAAGAGAGAAATAAACTTCAATATTGTTTAAGCCATTGTATTTGGGCGTTTCTCTATTATAGCAGCCTACCATGTATGCTAACATAAGTCATAGACGTATCTTTTTTTTTTTTTTTTTTTTTTTGAGACAGAGTCTCTCTCTGTTGGCCATGCTGGAGTGCAATGGTGCGATCTCTGCTCACTACAAGCTCCACTTCCCGGGTTCACACCATTTCCTGCCTCAGCCTCCTGAGGAGCTGGGACTACAGGCACCCGCCACCACACCTGGCTAATTTTTGTATTTTTAGTACAGACGGTGTTTCACCGTGTTAGCCAGGATGGTCTCGATCTCCTGACCTGGTGATCCACCCACCTCGGCCTCCCAAAGTGCTGGAATTACAGGCATGAGCCACTGCGCCCAGCCAATAGATGTATGTTTAAAGACAGCTATAGGTAATATTCAGGATAGAGAATTAATGGGTAACAGACTGGAAGTCAACAGAGCAATTCACCCATCCATGACTTGCTGGTCAAAACTCTTTAGCAGCTGAAAGACTGTAGAAGAGCATGTCTCATGGTAGCACCCACCCAAGAAAAGGTGGAATGGAGAGGTTTCAATGGAATGGAAGTCAGACAGACATGAGTGCACTTATTAGCTCTGTGGCTTTGGGTAATTCTTAATACCCTTTCTCAGTTTCACCTTCTATTAAATGGATACTATAACTCTTGCCTGACTATTTTGTGAATCAATAAGACCATATGTTTAAAGAGAAGCATAGTGTGAATGAAAGAGCCAGAAGGTCTGGATTTGAGTCCCATCTGCCATTAACTTGCTGGGTTGCCTTAGGCAAGTCACCGCAGTTCTCTGAGCCTGGTCCCATATCCTTCAAATGGGGAAGTTTAGACTAGATTATCTCTGAGGTCTTTTCCTGCTCAGACATTGTATGGTTCAACAAATCAGGCTATAATATTATGATGAGAGTCAGAATTTATAGCAACATTTTGCTGAAGGTGGCCTGGCTGGCACTGGTTCCTGAAAGTGGATTGTGTGTATCAGTTCTTAAATTGGTAGTCAGTTCTTAAATTGGGTCAGGATGGCAGCTTGAAATAGGCCATAGTAGGAGTATTTACACCACAGAAATTGGCAAACACTATGAAGTGGGGCTCCCCCCTACCCTCCACAGAGAGCTGGTTGTTAAGCACTTACCTGCATGCCACTTACTACAAGGAAAGAAAAAGTTTTTATATGCCTTAGTGCTCACAGCAGCAAATAACTAGTAAAGCTTAAGATGAGAACGTGCAAGTGTTTATTTATAATGTACAGAGGACTGAGGGGGAAGAATTAGAAGTTACTCCACTCCTAGATCCCAGGTGTCCTGGTCCAGTGCTAAGTTATAGTAAATGGGCCCCTTGTGGCATGAAGGAGTTAGTATCTCTCCCTCAGTCACCAACTTACCTGGTCTTATTGTCCTGTTGTGCTTCTGGTGCGCTATTTTGTAATTTAATTAAAACTAGAGGCTTGAGATAATGGGCTGGTTGTGCCTGCAACCCCACCCTGGGTAAAAGTTGGGACCCAGGGAGCAGGAAAAATGGTCTTCCAAGGCACCAAATGATCAGGAGCAGTCGTTACATTATTCCAGTTAATCCAAATGAAGTAGTTACCAACGGCCCTGACTGATCTAGCCAAGTGGGACCTGTGGCTTGGAAAATGTTTACAGATTCTGGACCAAGGGATTACCCACTTACTCATTCTCACCATTTAGAGTGTCTTCTCCAAAGTGTATTTTGAGATACAGCACTTCCTTGGTATGCTGGTAGCAATCCTTCCCACCCCAAAATACCTTATGGTTAAATAAGTTTTGGAAACACTGAATTTAACAAAGATAAACAGGTTATTTATGGCACTACTCCTTAGATATTTTCATAAATTAAAGTAGCACTTCTCAAACTGTCTGTAGTGATGGATCAGATTTTAAAATTTCTATTCAATGAATGATTTGGAAATCAATACATCCTATTGTCCATGACTAATAACAGCTCTTGTCTTGTGCACTTATTGTGCAAGTATGGACATTCAACCTGGTCAAAATCTTTCAATGAGATGAGTTCATGGCTATGCACTTGGATGACCCAGCAATGTCCAATTGCTATAAAAGTCTCTAGTTGGAAGTGAGACTGGACCTTTGGTTTGCATGGGAGCTGGGTGAGACCTGTGACTACTGGCTTTCCCCCACTTCCCTGATAACCTGCATGACTCAGCAGAGGAAGCCATAATCCTCCTAGGTACACAACTCTGGTGACCTGAGAGTCTCACCCCCATTCTCCACAGCAGCTGCAGCAAGACCCGCCCAAGAGAGCCTGAGTTCAGACACACCTAGCCCTGCCCCCGCCTGATGCTCCTTCCCTACCCACCCTGGTAGCCGAAGGCAAAGGGCATATAATCTTGGGAGTCCCCACCCACTGCTGGTCCCTCTCCATACTACTACAGCTGATGCTTTCTGGAAAGCGCCACTTCCTGGCAGGAGGCCAACCAGCACAAAAATAGAGCATTAAACCACCAAAGCTAGGAACCCTCAAGGAGACCATTGCACCCTGTTTCCACCGCCACCTCTACTGGAACAGGCAGTGGTAGCCATGGCTGAGGGTCCCATAGAAAGTTCACATCACAGGACTCTGTGCAGACAATCCCCAGTACCAGGTTAGACTTCCTAGGTGGCTAGACCCAGAAGTGAGACAACAATCACTGCAGTTTGGCCCACAGGAAGCCACATCCATAGGAAAAGGGGGAGAGTACTACATCAAGGAAACACCCCATAGGACAAAATAATCTGAGCAACAGCCTTCAGCCCCAGACCTTCCGTCTGACAGAGTCTACCCAAATGAGAAGGAACCAGGAAACCAACTCTGGTAATATGACAAAACAAGGCTCTTATCACCCCCTAAAAATCACACTAGTTCACCAGAACTGAATCCAAACCAAGAAGAAATCCCTGATTTACCCAAAAACGAATTCAGGAAGTTAGTTATTAAGCTAATCAGGGAGGTACCAGAGAAAGGCAAAGCCCAATGCAAGGAAATCCAAAAAACGACACAAGAAGTGAAGGGAGAAATATTCAAGGAAAAAGATAGCTTAAAGAAAAAACAATCAAAATTCAGGAAACTTTAGACACACTTTTAGAAATGTGAAGTGCTCTGGAAAGTCTCAGCAACAGAACTGAACAAGTAGAAGAAAGAAATTCAGAGCTCAAAGACAGGACTTCAAACTAACTTGATCAAACAAAGACAAAGAAAAAAGAATAAGAAAATGTGAACAAAGCCTCCAAGAAGTCTGGGATTATGTTAAACAACCGAACCTAAGAATAATTGATGTTTCTGAGGAAGAAGAGAATTCTAAAAGTTTGGAAAACATATTTGGAGGAATAATCAAGGAAAATTTCCCTAGCCTTGCTAGAGACCTAGACATCCGAATACAAGAAGCACAAAGAACACCTGGGAAATTCATCACAAAAAGATCTTTGCCCAGGCACATTGTCATCAGGTTATCCAAAATTAAGACGAAGGAAAGAATTTTAAGAGCTGTGAGAGAGAAGCACCAGGTAGCTAATAAAGAAAAACCTATCAGGCTAAGGGGAGATTTCTCAGTAGAAACTCTACAACCTAGAAGGGATTGGGGCCCTATCTTCAGCCTCCTCAAACAAAACAATTATCAGCCAAGATACAGCCTTTTTCAGACAAACAAATGCTGAGGGAATTCGCCATTACCAAGCCACCACCACAAGAACTGCTGAAAAGAGCTCTAAATCTTGAAACAACTCCTAGAAATACATCAAAACAGAACCTCTTTAAAGCATAAATCACACAGGACCTATGAAGCAAAAATACAAATTAAAAAGCAAAAACAAAAGACAAAAAAACCAAAGTACACAGGCAACAAAGAGCACAATGAAGACAACGGTATCTAACATTTCAACACTAACATTGATTGTAAATGGCCTAAATGCTCCACTTAAAAGATACAGAACCTCAGAATGGATAAGAACTCACCAACCAACTACCTGCTGCCTTCAGGAGACTCACCTAACACGTAAGGACTCACATAAACTTATAGTAAATGGATGGGAAAAGGCATTTCATGCAAATGGAGGCCAAAAGAGAGCAGGGGTAGCTATTCTTATATGAGACAAAACAAACTTTAAAGCAACAGCAGTTAAAAGAGACAAAGAGGGACATTATGTAATGGTAAAAGACCTTGTCCAACAGGAAATATCACAATCCTAAATATATATGCACCTAACACCAGAGCTTCCAAATTTATGAAACAATTACTAATAGACCTAAGAAATGAGATAGACAGCAACACAATAATAGTGGGGGACTTCAATACTCCACTGACAGTACTAGACAGGTCATCAAGACAGAAAGTCAACAAAGAAACAATGGATTTAAACTATACCTTGGAACAAATGGACTTAACAGGTATATACAGAGCATTTCACCCAACAACCACAGAATACACATTCTATTCAACAGTGCATGGAACTTTCTCCAAGATAGACCGTATAATAGGCCATAAAAGGAGCCTCAATAAATTTAAGAAAATTGAAATTATATCAAGCACTCTCTCAGACCACAGTGGAATAAAACTGGAAATCAACACCAAAAGGAACCTTCAAAACCATGCAAATACATGGAAATTAAATGACCTGCTCCTGAATAAGCATTGGGTTAAAAATAAAATCAAGATGGAAATTAAAAAGTTCTTTGAACTGAACGACAATAATGACACAAACTACCCAAACCTCTGGATTACAGCAAAGGCAGTGCTAAGAGGAAATTTCATAGCCCTAAATGCCTACATCAAAAAGACTGAAAGAGCACAAACTGATATTCTAAGGTCATACCCCATGAACTAGAGAAACAAGAAAACACCAAACCCAAACCCAGCAGAAAAAAGGAAATAACCAAGATCAGAGCAGAACTAAATGAAACTGAAACAAACAAACAAACAAACAAACAAATAAAAAAACCCACAAAAGATAAGTGAAACAAAAAGCTGGTTCTTTGAAGAGATAAATAAAATTGATAGACCATTAGCAAGATTAACCAAAAAAAGAGAAAATCCAAATAATCTCACTAAGAATGAAACAGGAGATATTACAACTGACATCACTAAAATACAAAAGATCATTCAAGGCTACTATGAACACCTTTATGCACATAAACTAGAAAACTTAGAAGAGATGGATAAATTCCTGGAAAATCAAACCCTCCTAGCTGAAATCAGGAAGAATTAGGTACCTTGAACAGACCAATAACAAGCAGCAAGATTGAAATGGTAATTAAAAAATAACCAACACAGCAGAATTCTACCAATCATTCAAAGAAGAATTGGTACCAATCCTTTTGACACTATTCCACAAGATAGAGAAAGAAGGAACCCTTCCTAATTCATTCTATAAAGCCAGTATCACCCTAATACCAAAACCAGGAAAGGATATAACCAAAAAAGAAAACTACAGACTGATATCCTTGATGAACATACATGCTAAAATCCTTAACAAAATACTAGCTAATTGAATCCAACAACATATCAAAAAGATAATCCGCCATGATCAAGTGGGTTTCATACCACAGATGCAGGGATGGTTTAACATACACATGTCAATAAATGTGATACACTATATAAACAGAATTAAAAACAAAAGTCACATGATCATCTCAATAGATGCAGAAGAAGCATTCAACAAAATCCAGCATCGCTTTATGATTAAAATTCCCAGCAAAATCAGCATACAAGGGACATTCCTTAATGTAATAAAAGCCATCTATGACAAACCCACAGCCAACATAATACTGAATGGGGAAAAGTTGAAAGCATTCCCTCTGAGAAGTTGAAAGCATTCCCGCTGAGAAATGGAACAAGACAAGCATGCCCACTCTCACCACTCCTCTTCAACATAGTACTGGAAGTCCTAGCCAGAGCAATCAGACAAGAGAAAGAAATAAAGGGCATCCAAATCAGTAAAGAGGAAGTCAAACTGCCACTGTCTGCTGATGATATGACCATTTACCTTAAAAACCCTAAAGACTCCTCCAGAAAGCTCCCAGGACTGATAAAATAATTCAGCAAAATTTCCAGATACAAGATTAATGTACACAGATCAGTAGCTCTTCTACACACCAACAGTGACCAAGTGGAGAATCAAATCAAGAACCCAACCCATTTTACAATAGCTGCAAAAAAAAAAAATAATAAAATACTTAGGAATATACTTAACCAGGGAATTGAAAGACCTCTACAAGGAAAACTACAAAACACCACTGAAAGAAATCATAGACAACACAAACAAATGGAAACATGTTCCATGCTCATGGATGGGTAGAATCAATATTGTGAAAATGACCACACTGTCAAAAGCAATCTACAAATTCAATGCAATCTCTATCAAAATACCATGACCATTCTTCACAGGATTAGAAAAAACAATTCTAAAATTCATATGGAACCAAAAAAGGGGCTGCATAGCCAAAGCAAGACTAAGCAAAAAGAACAAATCTGGAGGCATCACACTACCTGATTTCAAACTGTACTATAAGGCCATGGTCACCAAAACAGTGTAGTACTGGTATAAAAATAGGCACATAGACCAATGAAACAGAATAGAGAACCCAGAAATAAACACAAATACTTACAGCCAACTGATCTTCAACAAAGCAAACAAAAACATAAAGTGGGGAAAGGTCACCCTTTTCAACAAATGGTGCTGGGACAATTGGCTAGCCACATGTAGGAGAATGAAACTAGATTCTCATCTCTCACCTTATACAAAAATCAATTCAAGATGGATTAAGGACTTAAACCTAAGACCCAAAACTATAAAAATTATAGAAGATAACATTAGAAAAACCCTTCTAGATATTGGCTTAGGCAAAGATTTCATGACCAATAACCCAAAAGCAAATACAATAAAAACAAAGATAAATAACTGGGACCTAACTAAACTAAAGAGCTTTTGCATGGCAAAAGGGTCAGCAGAGTAAACAGACAACCCACAGAGTAGGAGAAAATCTTTACAATCTATACATCTGACAAAGGACTAATATCCAGAATCTACAATGAACTCAAACAAATCAGTAAGAAAAAAAAATCCCATCAAAAAGTGGGCCAAGGACATTACTAGACAATTCTCAAAAGAAGATATACAAATGGCCAACAAACATATGAAAAAATGCTCACCATCACTAATGATCACAGAAATGCAAATCAAAACCACAATGCAATACCACCTTACTCCTGAAATGGCCATAATCAAAAAATACAAAAAACAGTGGAGGTTGGCATGGATGTGGTGATCACGGAACACTTCTACACTGCTGGTGGGAGCATAAACTAGTACAGCAGCTGCAAAAAAAAAGTATGGAGCTTTCTTAAAGAACTAAAAGTAGAACTACCATTTGATCCAGTAATCCCACTACTGGGTATCTACCCAGAGGAAAAGAAGTCATTATTCGAAAAAGATACTTGCACATGCATGTCTATAGCAGCACAATTCCTAACTGCAAAATTGTGGAACCAACCCAAATGCCCATCAAAAAACAAATGGATAAAGAAACTGTGGTATATATATATATATACAATGGAATACTGCTCAGCCATAACAAGGAAAGAATTAACAGCATTTGCAGTGACCTGGATGAGATTGGAGACCATTATTTTAAGTGAAGTAACTCAGGAATGGAAAACCAAATATCGTATGTTCTCACTGATATGTGGGAGCTAAGCTATGAGGACGCAAAAGAATAAGAATGATACAATGGACTTTGAGGACTTGGCGGGAAGAGTGAGAGAGGGGCAAAGGATAAAAGACTACAAATATGGTTCAGTGTATATATACTGTTTGGGTGATGGGTGCACCAAAATCTCACAAATCACCACTGAAGAACTTACTCAAGTAACCAAATACCACCTGTACCCCAATAACTTATGGAAATTTTTTTTAAATGACTGAAAAAATACCTAAATGTTAATTAGGATGTAGAACAATAGAAACTTTCATACATCACTAGTGGGGGTGTAAAATTATTCCAATGGTACCATAGAAAACTGTTTAGCAATTTATGAAAACATTAAATGTGTGTCTGCCATATTTAAAAAAAGGTCTCTAGTTGCTCACCTTCATATTTTGTAACTATTTGCCATGCAGTAGCAAACCATCTATGGCACAGTGCATAGGCCCAACTTTGAGTAGCGCTGTGCTTAAGTACCTGGCTGTGCCTCTTAACCAAATGAAGCATGGCTCTACTCCAATAAGACCTGCTCCCTCTCACTGGAATTTCTGGGTTTGAGCTGGTCACTGAGCAGTGTGTCCAGCTGCTGTAGACAGTGCAGCTCTGTCAGGGCTGAATGTCCCAGGCATGTGGGACATTACCCCAGTACACCAAGAGATGAATTTCCAGAGTCCAGAAAGGACTCTGATAGAAAACACCAGCTGTCCTGGGAAGTAGTACCATCTCTGGAAAGGGTTCAATAAAAACCAGATAGGTCCTTAAACATAAAGGCAACAAGGGTAGCCCTGGCTTCCTTTCTGTCTTCCACAGACTCAAAAACAAAAATACAGAAAAGGTACAGTAGCCTTGGGGTTTGACCTCTATTAATTATGAGGGGCACGAAAATGGGAAGTGCTTCAGAGGCAACTGAGATGGTCTCTGGGGAGCAATTTGCCCGCTCCCATGTGAGACCAGTGAGCCACAGCTTAAGGATCACATGTGTCTGTTAGACTTGGGCAGCCCTCAGCCAGGACAGAGGCAGCAAGGCCCAGACCCAGCTCCCGACTCTAGCATTATTTCTCCACAGCTTGACAGGTGGGTGCCTGGGCAGGCATCTGCCCCCTCTTTTTCCTTCCCTTTTCTTCTCTTGTGCTCATTCTCCTCATGCATCCGCAATGGAAGTCAAGTGTAAATAGGAGGCTCCGACTCCCGGGTCAGGTGGCTGTCAGGGTTCCCTCCTTCTCTCTGAAATGCTCACTGTCCCTGCCAATTCTTTATTCTGTACCTGTCAGAGCTGGCTCCCTGCAATGTCTCTATGGACAGATTCCCTCCTCAGTGAAGAGTGTCAGTGACCCGAGAAGTCCCTGGAATCAGGCTGTCTGTCTCTCAGAGAAGAGACGGTTTCAGCTGGGGGTTTTTCCTCTCCCTTTCACCAGTCCAGCATTTAGCTTGAGGAACTATTTATGCATGAGGTGGACCTGGGTGATAGTTATGGGGAACGGGGTGCTGTGGAAGGATTCTACCAGATACAGGATGCCAGCGTCATCCCCAGTGCCACGTCTTGCTACATTCCTACTATTATGGCCCCCATACTGGTCCAGACAGAGCAAGACCCTGGGAAGGTTGGGCATCAGGTAGAGTTGGCTTTTGAGGTCTCCCTCATGTCAAATGGAGATGTCCAGCCAGTGTGTGAGGAGGGGTGATATGATTTGGCACTGTGTCACGATCCAAATCTCATCTCCAATTGTAATCCCCATGTGTCAAGGGAGGGACCTGTGATCTCCATGTGTCGAGGAAGGAAAGTGATTGGACCATGGCGGTGGTTTCCCCCATGCTGTTCTCATGATAGTGAGTGTGTTCTCACAAGATCTGATGGCTTTATAAGTGTTTGGAAGTTCCTCCTTCATGCTTCTCTCTCCTGCCACCTTGTGAAGAAGGTGGCTTCTTCTGCCATGATTGCAAATTTTCTGAGGCTTCTCCAGCCATGAGGAATGGTGGGTCAATTAAACTTCTTTCCTTTACAATTACCCAGTCTCAGGTAGTATTCTTTATAGCAGTGTGAGAATGGACTAATACAAGGGAAGAGGCAGGTCGTTTGTTGACACCATGGGAGTTGACACCATGGGAGTTGAGGTGGAGATTTATCAGGCAGGCTGCGTGGATCTAAGGCGAGAGTCTGAGAGAACACCCAGTTAGCAAGAGGGAGTAGCAAGAAGAATTTGGAAAGGAGGCTAGAGGGAGACCTTAGAGGAGTAGAGCGGAAACCAGGAGAATGTAGCACTTCATCAGGTCAGAGAGGAGAGGATCAACAGTGTTGTGTTGCCAGGAGATCAAGGAGGCTCAAGCCTGAGGAAGGGAGATGGTTGGTGATTAAGACAGATCCCAAGCAAGGTGGCCAGGCATGGCTGTGCACACTGCACACCCCCAGGGGGAGTCGTCTACACCCTCGTCTGTGGGATGGTGACCCCTGGAGTTGTGTAGTATATAACTTGTGTGGCTACTGGAGACACCCTGCTCATGAGAATCTTATCAGCCTAGGGGTGAAGGAAGAAGCCCCATCATGAGCTGCTGAAGTGTGAGCAGGAGGCACGGTGGAGCTGGAGCAGTGAGGGTGACCTGTGAAAGGAGTTTTGATGTGAAGGAAAGAAAAAGATATAGTGGCTGGAAAGAATATCTGGCTTAAGGGAAAACAGCCTTATTTTACACTTGGAAATCTGAGCATGATTTAGACAAAAGCAAGAACAACAGCAACAGCAACAACAACAACCCCACTAAAGTAGGAGAGAGAACAGACGAGGGAGAGTGAAGAGAGAGAGGAATCCATCCATTCAGAAAGCAGTCTTTACTGCCAGCCTCCTGAGTGTCTTCTCATCGTGTGCTGGAACATAGCTGTGGAGACAGAACAGCTTCCACCCTCATGAAGCTTATAGTTAGTGACCAGTGACACTATAGAGAGGGAGTGAAGGGTGAGTGGGGTGGGGTTGGGTTTGTGGGGCAGGGCAGACTTCTCTGAGGAGGTGACCTTTGAGCTGAGACCTGGATGATGAGAAGGAGCGCACCCTGTGAAGACCATGGGGAGGAGTGTACCTGGCAGAGGCAGTGGCTGGTGCAGCAGTTCCCAAGGTCAGGCAGGAAGAGCCCAGCCTGGCTGGGTCAGAGCTGCAGAAAGGGCTGGGTGGTGAGCCTGGGTCAGGCAGGGCCTCTCAGGCTATGGGAAGACATTTCCATGAGAGTACCGTGACATGTACTCCATTCTTATGGAGGAGAGGTCACCTACACACGTCACTGTACTCTCATGGAAACCAGAACCTCTTGGCTTGGGATCCTCTTGAGATCCGGGATACTCTCATGGCCTGGGATTCTCTTGAGGGTCTCAGTCACCTCCCTAGCCTGGCATAGAGTGAAATAACTGAGGCTTGAATGAAAGTCTTCCTCCAAGTCAGCCATCAGAAACATGCCTTATCTGAGTCAGGAAGAGTTTAAATTCATGGCTTCGTAGGAAGGTCTCTGAGTCAGGCCCAAGCTCAGGGCGTTTCCACAGGCCCTTACACATACTGTGTATGTGGGGACAGGGGTGGACTGAGGCATTTCAGTAGTCCTGAGTCACCTCACCCACATAGACACCGGCTGCACTAAACTTTCCAGGTTGATGAGGTTAACTCTGAAGCCCTCCTGCCATTATTTCTGGATCCCTGAATTTCCCTGCAGCGCTCTTTCTCTATCCACACTGTTCTCCTGCTACCTCTTGCTGCTCAAGCTTCTTCTTGGGGTAACCCCTTAGCTCAGCTTAAAAATTCCATCCCTTATTTTTCAGCCATTCTCTCATCCTCATAAAAATTTCTATCTCCTTAATGCAGACATTAGCAAGAAAGCAATCTAATTGAAAAAATTCATGCTAAGGTGTTGGTATCACCATCACACTCATGGGGGTATTTGATTGTTGAAAAAAGAAAGATGTGTGCCCAGATTAGAGCATTTACTCAGTGCATTGAGGACACACATGTTTGCCAAGGGATGGGCGTTAGAAAGATAAGAGAAAGGTTTAGGAATGGTAAGCCTTCCCAAATCTCCTAAAACCTTGTGCCTAAGGCTAGCTTTGTTTCCAGAACCCAAAAGACAGAAAAGACAGTCCTCCACATTTGCAAGCAAAGATCAAGGTACCTTGATGATCTGAGGACAGGATAGTTATAAAGCACAGTTAGATTCTTAAGGTGACTGCGTGCCTACCACTGGGTCAGCCCCAATCTGAAACCAGCTTCTCCGATTGGGGTTAAAATGACACCAAAACAAAACAAAAAACAAAACAAAACAAAACCAAGGATGAAGGAACATACGTTGGAAACCTACGTGTATGTTATTTTATTTACTCTTCATCACAATCCCATGATCAGATTGTATATTGTCCCATTTTCCAGATGAAACAGGCTCAGAAATATTTAGTGATTTTCCCAGGGTCATGCAAATATGCCTAAAGCACTGGGATTCAAACCAGGCCTGTCTGATTCCAAAGCTCCATTCCTCCTCCTGTGCCTCAGGGTTAAAACTCTATCCTAAGGCAGTAGCAGCTGTCCCGGCCAGGGCATTCTGAGAGCCACTTGCAGCTCTTCCATTTACCAGGTTGAGATTTACTTCCTTTCTCTGGGCTTCAATTTTCTCCTCTAGAAAACTGCGAGACAGACGAAGTTCTTTGAGGTTCCCTTCCAGGCCTAAGCATCACCATGCTGGGTGATTCTTCCTTTGATAAGTCAGTGTACAGCTCATTTGATGTGCAAATGTCAAAATGTCAGCAGTGCCATGAGCCCTTGAGCATTCGGCTCCTTAGAGAGAAGCCTCTTGAAGGGCGGCAGGAGGTGGGCCACCTTGGACCAGCAAGTCCACAGAGGCCTGGAGAGATGTGGTGCACGGGAGTTCCTCCAGCTAACCCTGGGATTTCCCAGGGAATGGGCATTTGTGTACCTCTTTGTGGACAGGGCCTGAGCCCATGGCCCGATGATCACCCGAGTCCTTACAAGGTGGTTGAGAGTTTGGGTGTGTTTTTCCTCTCTCCTTTTGAAAACCAAGAGGTCAGCGTGAGTGTAACTCTGACACATGAAATCTGCTCCTTGTTTGGAAACACCCTTTTCTAATCCATCCTGAGATGAGATTAAGAGAACAGTTTTGGCTCGTTTTCAGGACTGTCATCTGATGAACATCTCCCAGCTCATTTGAAGGAAGTGACAGAAGAGAGTGAGATTTCAAATCAGGGAAACTGGCGACAGGCTCTGCTCAAATTGGCCTCCCCACCTCCAGCATGCAGCCCGCAGAAAACAAAAGCTCCGGAGTAGGAAAGTGACACAGCGCCACCTCCCGGTAGCCTGGCCGGCCAAGGCCTCTGGCTCAAGCGGTCCTCTGGCCTGCCAAAATGCCTGGGGAGGGAAGAGCTGTGTCTCTGCACTCATGAGATGGGAACAGGGGGGTTCTGGGAGCTGCAAACGTTTCAGTTCACAGTGAGTGCACTCATGTGTCTTGCACATACACACATGCACATAGACAGCCAATATGAACACCGAGGATTAACTTGTCTTAAAGGGGCAACTCTCTCGTCCATCTACTTTTAGGCAGATTTTAAAGACAATCATAGTAGTTAGCATATGGACTTTGGAGCCTGGTTGCCTGGGTTCAAATCTCAGCTTGGCACTTAATAGCTGTGCAACATTGGCCAACTTACTTAACCTGTCTGTGTCTGTTTCCTCTCCTACAAAATAAGGATAATAAGAGTATCAACCTCAGAGGATCACTGCAAGAATTGAGTGGGATACATATGAGGTGCTTAGCACAGTGTGTGGCCCATGGTAAGCACTCAGTATGTGTTAGCTATTTTTGGTATTCAATTAAACATACCTCACACATTTTTTTTCTTCTGCACACCCGCCTGTTCAGCCATTTCTAACTTCCTGTTGGCTTATACATCCTATGCAGATGTTTCTGGTTCAAGGAAGATAATGCTAAATCTACAGTTTTGCTGAAACAATTGACCCTACCCAAATGCACACCCTAAACTGAATGAACTACTTGGCAGATTTTGAGAAAAATCATCCTTGGGGAACTCCCATGTATTTTTTTTTTTCAAGCAGCCTGGCTGGGCAGTTGGGGCAGTTGATGCTTCAGAGTAAACCTAGGAAGGCTTCATGGGCCTGTGGATGATACATGTATGTATCTGCTCAAATACAGAAAACTGCGAGACAGACGAAGTTCTGTCTCAACACTCTCAAATGTTGAGCTTCAACTCATGGGGGAATATTAGTCCTGGATTTTCCCACATTTGTTTGTAGATTGCTCCAGGGACACTGGCAGATCAGGAAAGGGTTTCATTTCAAGCCTTCCTGCTACATTTGAGCCGGAAGGTCTCTGGGAAGCTCCTTCATGGGGCCAGACTTGGGATGCGCATCCATCTTGATGGAAAGTTCTCCCAACCTAGAGAAAAGATGGTGAGGCGACAGGCTGCCAAGGTCAGAGGCTGGTCTTTCCCAAAGTCAACCATAAATCAAAGCCTCCAAGGTGACCACGTATCATAGACACCAGCTCTGGAGTCTCTGAGCGGATGACACAGGGCTTGATGACAGGAGACCACCTCTTCCCCAGCCCGTCTGCTGCTAGGGAAGACCAGCGTGTGGGCTGTTCATTGCCACCGAGGAAATTTTCCTGCTGTTTAATGAGGTTTAACTCTCCTTGTAAAGGAGGGCCTGGCCCAAACATCTGTTTCATCAAAGGGGTTGGAGTCTTGGAGACACAAAAGCTTCTCTCAGTGGCTCCATTCTATGGCCTTTATCACTCCCGGAGTCGTCCTATTAATATGCTGAAACAGCCATGACTGCCACTATGAACGTGTCTGGGGAGCACAGCCAGGTTTCAGGGTGAGGAAGGAGAGAAAGGGAGAGCCCTTTGAATCCCCTCAGACTTTCCACTTGGCTTCCTCTTATGGGTAAGACTTAACTATGACTCACCTGTTTTAGAATGTTTTGTTAGCCAATCCCTGATTTGCTTGAAACCTCCAAAGTCTCAAGAAAATAGCCTCAAGGGAACTTGGAGCTAAGTTGCAATGTCTCAGGCCTAATAAATAAACTGCGTATGAGGATAGCACATGATCGAAAGAGCAAATGCCAAACCGGGAATCTTCAGGTCGAGCACCTGGAAGTCACTGGGATTTTCGCAGAAAACCATGAAGCATTAACTTTTTAAGTTTAAAGGATTAAATAGATAATTTAGGGCTACAACTGACTGTGGAGCCCTGGAGTCTCCTGCTATTTATTGGCTATTTAACTCTGCAGTAGTTACTTCACATCTCTGAACCTCCATTTCCTCATCTGTCAAAGGGACAGAAAATACTGGGGTGAGGACTTAATGACAAATAATGATATGTTTTACTCCCTCTAGTGCTTGGCACGTAGACACTCAAACAATGGCAACCAAGTAACAAAAGTTTAAGAAAAATGTATCAGAGAAGAAGCTAACTTGAGAAATGCTTTTCCATTGAAATTATTATTATTTAAAAAGTTTTGTTTTTGTAAATTGGGAAAAGAGTGCCACAGCTTGATGATAGTGGAGTGGCAGATGTGTTGTGTGGCCCGGCTAGTGCAGGCAGCCCTGATATATGCAGCAGTGTGGCTTCCTGTGCTAGATTAGGGTTCTCAACCTTCTCTACCTATGACAACACACCTATCCAGTGGCATGAGGTTGCCCAATCCACTCTCCTCATTGATGACAGGTTCGAATCCCAGCTTGATCACTAGCTTTGCATTATCTTGGGCAAGTAAATGAGTGATATGAATAGTACCTACCTTCCAAGTTTTGGGGGGTGGGTGGGTAACTGTGATTATGTAGATAAAGCACTGAGGACAGTCTTGAGCACAAAATAAATGCTCAATCCAAAAGAAAAAAATGTGTTCATGATTTCTGTATGATTTTCAGCCCCAGCTATAACCCCATCTTTTTCACTCAGAGAAGCAATTTGGAAAGTAACACTGTGATAGGGATACTCTTGAATCTGCTCAAAAATTGCTTAAAACTCATTCACACATAGATTTAGTCATTATCAGTAACAAATTATTTGTGAATGACCTCATAACTGATGTTGATCACAAGTCCTCAAACGCAGATGGGTGCCATACTTTTCTCCAGGCTGCGTGAAATCTGCATTTGCTTCAGGTGGCTGCTGTAACAAATTACCACCAACTCGTTGGCTTAAGCCAATACGAATGTATTATCTTACAGTTCTGAAGCTCAGAAGTCCTAAATAGATGCCAGCAGGCTAAAATCAAGGTGTCGGCGGGGCTATGCTTCTTCTGCAGGCTCTAGGGGAGAATTGTTTGCTTGCCTTTTCCAGCTTTTAAAGGCTACCTCCTTCCTTGGCTTGTGGCCACATTCTGTCTTCAAAGCCAGCAATGGTCAGATGAGTCTTTATTCCTATGCCATCTCTCTGATTCTGACTCTTCTCCACTTAAGATGCCTTGTGATTACACTGAGTTCACCCCCAATAATCCAGGATAATTGCCCTATTTTAAGATCAGGTGATTAGCAACCTTAATTCCATTTGCAGTTTCTACTTGCCATATGATACAACAGATTCATAGGTTCTAGGAATTAGGATTGTGGACATCTTTGGGGTTGGCAGCTTGGGGGGGCAGTGGGTATGGCAGGGGCATATTTTGGCAACCACATGGGATAACTTTGAATCTGCCAAAATTACTTAAAATTAATTCACACATATTGTTGCTTTAATCATCAGTAACAAATACAGTGAATAACTCCACAATCAATACTGATAAGAGGGCCTCAAATATGGTGGGGGTCATACTTTTCTCTAGGCTCCATGAAATGTAAAAAGACAATATGGCAATTTTTAACTGAAAGTAAACTTACTCCATTTAAAGGACTGTTCTTTCGGTATTAAAATGTTGGCAGCAGATGATAGTTGGCTTTTGAAATTGTTAATGTACTTGTCAAATATAAAAGTTGGTAAGTCAGTCAAGACCCAAAGGCTTTTTGGGAAGGAGGGGATGTTGCTGTTTTGTGTAATCAAGGGCAGCAGCCATTACTACCTTCCAGGAGGTGGGCCTCCAGCCCACAGTGTGCAGGGCCACAGGACTCTCAGAGCCTTTCCCTTCTCCATACTTTTCCTTCTCCATTCTTCCCAGGGTTTAGAGAGTTTGGAGCCAAAGGACTGGGATCTGAAACCCTCCTCTGACATGGGACAATTCACTCCTCAGTTTTCATCCATAGACTCAGAATGACAGAAAACCCAGCCTGCTCTTCTCACAGGATTGCAAGGAGAACCAAACTAGAAGAGTGCGGTAAAGTGTAAAGTGCTGTACAAATGGGAATGGTTGTTTTTATAGCTGAAACTTGGACTCTCAGTTTCTGGATCCTTCTATAATGTTTATTGAGTGGGTGAGAGAAAATGACAAAGGCCCCAGGGGGTACAATTAAGCCTTTAGGGAATAGCAGTTAGAAAAATGCCATTTTCCTCCCTAAAAACAAAAACAAACAAATCTTTAGGTTTTTTTTTTTTTTAAATGGTAAAATACACATAACATAAATTTGTCATCTTACGCATTGTTAGGTGCACAGTTTGGTAGTGTTAAGTACATTCACACTGCTGTGCAACCCATCTCCAGAACATTTCCATCTTGCCAGAAGGGAACTCTGTGCCCGTGGACAACAACTCCCCATTTTCCACTCTCCTCAGACCCTGGCAACCATCACTCTGCTTTCTGTGTCTATGAATTTGACTAAGTACCTCAAATAAGTGGAATCATGCAGGATTTGTCTTTTAGTGATTGGCTTATTTCACTTAGCGTAATGACCTCAAGGTTCATTCATATAGTTAGCCTGTGTCAGAATTCCCTTGCTTTTTAACACTGAATAATATTCCACTGTATGTATGTGCCACATTTTGTTTATGCATTCATCTGTCCACGAACAACTTGGGTGGCTTCCACTTTTCTGCTATTGTGAATGCTGCTGCTGTGAGTGTAGGATACAAATATCTTTTCAAGACCCTGCTTTCAATTCTTTTGGGTATGTACCCAGTAGTGCAATTGCTGGATCATACGGTAATCATATTTTTAATGTTTCAAGAAACCGCCATACTGTTTTCCATAGTGGCTGCACCATTTCACATTTCCACCAATAGTGTACGAGGTTTCTAACTTTTCTGTGTCCTTACCAACACTTGTTTGTTTTTTTTGACAGTAGCCATCCCAATGGGTGTGAGATAGTCCTAATTTTACTTTTTTAATCACAAAAGTAATACTAGCTCATAGTAAAAATGTTGAATAGGTGCAGAAAGGCAAAGAAACAAAACTCACCTACTTGCTCCTTACTTCCTCTTACTTCTCAGAGATAGCCACAATTGTATTGATGTCTACCTATTTCTATAGCATACATGCCATTCCATACTTTTAAATTTTCACTTAATAATCTATCGTGGACGTCTTTTTATGTTAATCCCTATAGATCGACCTCATTCCTTTTCACAACCACAGAATATTCCACTGTATCAATGGACTACAATTTAAACAACTTCTCAACTTCCTATTAGTGAACACTTAGTTGATTTTCAGAACTTAAAAAAAAAAAAAAACAGCAGTGAGAGACCATGTAGCAGCAATGATGAGTGCAGAGCCTGAAGCCCAACTGTTTCGGTTCAAATTCCAACTCTACTACCTAACAGCTCTGGAATGTTGGACAAGTGATTAACCCTCTCTGTGCTTCAGTTTTCTCATCTCTGAAATGGGGATGATTATAACAACTACTTCTTAAGGTTATTGCGAGGGTTAAATGAATTAATGTATGTAAAACTCCTGAAGCAGAAGGTGTGGTGTGCATCAGCTGTTATTTGGCTTTAATCAACCTCCTTGGACATATATATCTTTGTGCATTTTTCTGAGTATTTATTTTATTTTTTCTTCAACTTTTATTTTAAGTTCAGGGGTACAAGTGCAGGACTTGCGGGGTTTTTTACACAGGTAAATGTGTTCTGAGTATTTATCGTAGGACAAATTGTTAGAAGTCAAATTGCTGGGCCAAAGGATATAATTTTTTCTTTCCACATAGACTTTTTTTTTTTTTTTGAGCAAAATGGTCATTATCAGGGAGGCTAAAATTGTACAACCTGTGGTGTGACAAATTTGAATGCCAAAAAGTAGCAAATTGTCCTCCAAGAGGGTTGCACCAACACACTAAGATGGCCTTAAGACCCCCAGGCTCTGTCACTTCATGGTCCTCATCACTTTACTCCTGTTTCTGAGTCAAGTCTGTCTTCTTTTCCCTGAACAACGGCCTTGTCCATTACCCCTTTCAGCCCAAAGGGAAGAAATTGTCAGGGAGGGATACGCCAAGCCATGCCCTGGGGCCCTGTTGTGATTGTGGGCCTGGGCCAGGCACTTCCTACTTTGTTGGTAAAAGCTGCTCTGTGTGGGCCCCAGCTCTGTCACTATGTCCTTCCACATGTACATCCACAACCATAGCGAGAAGCCTGGGCCCCCCACGCAGTACCTCTTCTTTCTCTTGAGCCTTAGTCTGATGTCCCTGTGGCCCCATCATAGGACTGAACTAAATATAATGATGCATTAAAGCCTACAAAGCCACTCTGAAAGGGAATCTCATTTTCTCAGGCTCTGTTGGTCTAGTGGGTCTCTCTAGAAATATATCTTCATTGTATTTGTTGATTCTCAAAGCAGGGCATGCTCCTTGTAAAACAAATTAAGCAATACAGAGGAATGAATCAAGGTCAAAGCAAAAGTTTCCCATTATCTCATGTCCCCAGAAATAATCACTGTTAGTAGTTTGTTAAATGTTCTCCCAGACTTTTTAAAAATATGCATATTTAAAAATGCAATTATATTACATACATTCTATAACCCTCTTTTTTCACTCAACAATGGACATCTTTCCATGTCAATATGTGAATCTATTTTATCTTTTTAAATAGTTGCGTGATATCCTGGAAGTCTCTTTTTCTTGGCCTTGGTTTCCTAACTTTCAAAGGGTTCATTCCCCTTTGAGGAGGTGTGTGGCATGGTAGAAAATGTACCAGACTTGGAGTTGGAAGATGGATTCTTGACTAAACTTACCGTGTGCCCTTGAGGAAGTAACTTGCTTTCTCTCTGTTAGAAATGGAACAGGATTATACATGTGAGAGTACAAACCTACATTAAAATACACAGATGCGCCTGTAATCCCAGCACTTTGGGAGGCCGAGGTGGGAGGATCACTTGAGGCCAGGAGTTCGAGACCAGCCTGGCCAACATGGTGAAACCCCATCTCTACTAAAAATACAAAAATTACCCGGGCATGGTGGTGGGCGCCTGTAATCCCAGCTACTCAGGAGGCTGAGGCAGGAGAATCACTTGAACGCAGGAAGCAGAGGTTGCAGTAAGCCGAGATCGCGCCACTACATTCCAGTCTGGGTGATAGAGTGAGACTCCATCTCAAAAAACAAACAAACAAACAAAACCAGATGTATTATTCTCATAAGACCAAAATTAAGTCTGGGTTAGATGAGGACTCAACACAAGATGGTCTAGCACTTGTATGGTCATCATGGCTTTTGGTGATCGCCAGGGGAGAGCTGCTTCTGTTTTTCCCAACAATAGAACTGTCTGAAGACCATAGGGAACCCAGACCTACGCTTGCTGGGTGTCGCACTAGAAGAAGAGCGGAACTTATCTGCCTTGCAGCCTTGGTTCTCAGGGAAGGGTGCTGACCTGCCCAAGGTCAAAGCAGGTCCAGTAAGGCCACAGTCCTGGCTCGGTGCTCTCCCAGCTCCTGCATGTAGCCTGTCCTGTAGAAAAGAGAGGATAGATCTGGCCAGAGCTGGGACTGTGGGCAAAGAGGACTGGATGCTCTGTTGGCAACGTCATCCAAGGCTCAAGGACCAGGTACTCTCCAGGGGGAGTTGGGGGAGGGCGGTGGTCCAGAGATTTGGAATCTGGTACTTTTCTGCCTCTAACTTTGGTCAAGTCACAGTGACTTTACAGTTCTTATCTATAAAATGAAGGGGTTGGGAGGTATGATATCTAAGAACTTTCATTCATTGGTTCAACCAATATTCAACCAACTGCCTGCCACTAGTTAGGCACTGTTCAGCCCTTGAAGATGAAATAATTTTTAAAAGTGAACATTTACATAGCATTTACTATGCCAGACACTGCCTTAAGAATTTATATATAATATAAATATATTATAATATAAAAGATATTATAATTATTATACTATGATTATATCAATATATTATAATTATAAATATATAATATATTATAATATAATTATATTATCATAATTATATTATAATATAATCATATTATAATATATACATAAATATGTTATATTATATATCTAATCATTTAACCCTTAATCTTTTATGACTCTATAAGGTAGGTACTATTAGTATTACCATGTTGTAGATGAAGACACTGAGACGGAGAAGTCAAGTTCCTTGTCTAAGTTTACAGAGTGAATAAGGAGAGGAGCCAGGATTGGAACCCAGCACCCTAGCTCACGGCTCTACTCTCAACCTCTAGGGTCCTAACCCTCATGAGACTCACAGCCTAGTGATAATACTCCTCTCATTTATTGAACACCTACATGTTCAACTATACCAAGCATTTTACACTCCTCGTTTCATTTAATTCTTATAGCAACTCCATGAGGGACAGAGTAATACCCCATTATACAAATGAGAAAATTAAGGCTCCAAAAGGCCACAACGCAGCTTATAAGTGACAAAGATGGCACTTGATCCCAGGTCTGTTTAACTCCAGAGTCTGGGCTGTGAAACACTGTGCTGTTCTGTTCTCTAATCCAACCTTTTGACATAGCTGAAATTGAGACAAGGCCTGGGGGTCTGAGTCTGGGCAGCCATGGCTGCCTGGTCATCCCTGCTGGCCTAGGTGGATTTTCCTCTGGGGCCTGGGTTCTCTCACTCGCTGGCTCTGGGGTCCTGGGGTCCGCAGGAGATGGAGAGCAGGTTCCCCTTTCTTAGCATCCCAGGCTATCTCTGGGATGAATTCCTGCTGTAGCAGCCTCAAGTGGACATGGAGAAGAGGCCACTCCCATGCTGTGGTTTCAAAGCCTCTCCCATGGGCTATTGCCGAACGTTCCTCTGTTGCTTCCTGTAAGTCACCAAGCAACCACCCCACCCAGAAGAGCTGCACTTCGTCTCTAGTGTAAAAGGCCTCCTTAGACCTCTTCCTGAGATGAGAGCAAGTTCTGGGGCTCAGACTCTGAGAGTCCTGCATAGCCTCCCAGGGAAAGGGGAGTCTCTTCTTGAACAAGGAGCTGAAGAGGCGGGCACAAGTTCTGATCCCACTGAGGGTTTCAGTAAATGTTTGGATGAACATATGGATGGATAAATGATCTAATGGACTAATGAACGAATGAATCAAAATGAACTCAGAAATGAAAGGATGCACAAAGGAATGAATCCATCAGCCTGTGAAGGAATGAATAAGCCCCATGGCAGCCCAGTGGCCTCAGCCTCAGTCTGCGTGTCCAGGCGAGCACTTGAGTGAAGGGAGGAAGTTTCAGAACAGGACAAAATTGCAGCATCCATAACTCTCCCATCTGAGATGCCAAGAGGAGGAGCCCCTGGCATCTCCTAGGCATTCCCCGTCTGGAGTCCTCTGGCAAAATTGCCCCTCACCTGCCCCCTCTGCCATGAGGACTGCCTTAGAGGGAAGCTCAGAGCTCCCTCCCATCGGTGCCCAGTGGAGGGAGAGCGGCACCAGCCCGGTGTGAAGGAAGGGTCCTCACCCACTCCCTTCCCCCTCTGGGAAGCCACACAGAACTCCAAGTTAATTAAAGCTTCCACTCTGAGAAGAAGGGAATGTTCCATTTGGTAAATTTAGAAACAGCTGGTTAGTTTTACCCATTACTTTTGTGCTAACATCAGTGAAGCTCATTCAACTCTGTCTTTTTATGAAGCTGTCCTTCCAATGCTACCTGATAGCTACTAATTGCTGCAACTACATTTCTGAATTGCAAATTTTCTGCACTGATAAAAACTTTGATTGCCTGTCAGCTACACATAAGGAAAAGATCAGCAGTGCTAAATGAGGGGTTCCACGCTTGGATAATAATGCCTAATGAATTATTCAGGAAAGAATGCTTGAATGAAGCAAACAATTTGAAGGGTTACTAGCAGCCGTAACAGTTCAACAGGCAAAAGAACAAAAGTATCATCCTGAACATTACACTAATGATTAAAAAATGTGTATTAATTCTAGATTTGGAGAAAAAAGAAATGCCAATCTGATTTTAAAGGTTAATCATTATTTTCTCAGTAATGCTCTGATCTCTGGTGGGGAGGGTGGTGATGAAGGGGGAGAACCCTTTACCAATATTTTGGGATGTATAATATTATGACATAATAGAGTCATATAATTTCACACACATCATTTAAAAATTGTAAATTTCAAATTTCATTGGAAAAGATAACACAAAAAACTAACAGCGTGGCAGCAGAATGCTCGCTCGAGAGAACTTTGCTGAGTGCAGGCTGAACCAGCGCCAAGGACCCCCTCCCTGAAGCGAGGGGCCCTGCAGAAATGGCAAAATGAAATAAGATATATGTGATTAAACATATGCAAATACATATCATAATTAGTGACTCTTTCTGGCGGAATCTGAATGTGTTTTACATATTTTGCAAGTACGCTGTTGATGCAAATGAAAAATTCTTTCAAAACTTCTGCCTATTGGGTCTGAAACCCTAGAAAACAAACCAATAAATCAGGTTTCAGCTTCTGTCCGATACTGACACATTTGCTGCTTTCATAAAAAATGTATTTCTACCACCCAAAGTGCTAATTTGTTTTGACAGATGCTGTGGAGTTGCCAAATATGAGGGGGTGGGGGGAATCCTGGAAACTGTAATGCAAAATAGTATAATTAAAGATGTTAAAAAATACGAATGTAACTACTGTGATATTACGATGTAACTAAATATTTAAAAATAGCTCTTCAGGGTTGTGCTTAAAAAATCTCCAGGCAATCAAGATCACCTGGAGAGTATCTAAGAAAGCTGTGGTGTACGTACGGAACTGGTGGAATTTTAAGAGTAGTTTTAAATTATGGAATATGCAGACGACCACTTAACAGCCTCAATGAGATTTTTTTTTCCAGCTTAAAAGCCCATGGTATTAGACATCAATTAGTAATTTTATTATAAAGATGTTCAATGCCAAGACAACACTCTTCGTTCCTGGCATTGATGCTGCACAGTGGCTTGGAAGTCTGACTTCAGGAGAAGAGCTGACCATCTGCCAGGGCCTGCACACTCACAGATGACTAATGTTTTCCCTGGAGGACTATGGCTCCCTGCGTTTCTGTTGCTGTCTTTTCGATATCAAAGCAAGGTTGATGAACACATTCCAGTCACAATTAAAAAACATTTTCGCTGACCAGTTGCCACCGATGATATCATCGGACAGTTTCGGTCATTGTTGTAACAACACATTTCATGGTGTTGATGCGCAGGCAAGATGAAGTTTCCCTTTATTTGGTCCTTAACCTAGCTCTGCAATTCTTTAACGACATTTCCAGGCACTTGGAGTCTTGCATGGAAATGCCATTTGGTCTAAATCAGGTAGAGAGACACAGGGAGAATGCTGGGATTTTTCAGGCCAAGGCCCCATCCAGAAGGATCCATCTAAGCTGGGACTCACTGAGGGAGGTACTTTGTAGGGGGTTCAGACCAATGCCAGTCAATGAGCTTTTTGACTGTTGCTACCGTGCGTTGTCACTAAATTCAACCTAGAATGAAAAGCAGAATGCTATACTTTTTTCTGGATATGAAAAAATCAGACTATCCAGCTGTGACACCTAGAAGCTTTATAGAAAAGTCATAGACACTTAGTTTAAAGCAAGAGTCATCTAACTGGACCTCAGGATATTTTTGCATGACGAATGGTGGGAGGAGAAATTGGTTGATCGGAGCATCGACTAACACTTGTTAATCTCCATGCTAAACACTGTTCAAGTATTTTATGCAACTACACATGCCACTCCACAACAAACTAGGAAGTATATAGTATCATTTTCTCTATTTTACAGAAGAAAAAGTTGATGCCTAGAGAAGTTATTTGCCCAAAGCCACACAATGGTAGCACTAGGATTTGAGCCCACATATGATGTCAAGACTTACACACTTGATCAATCAGCACTACACCTTTAGGGTCACAGAGGAGGCTGTTAGAGCTGGAGGAAGACTCAGAGGTCATCCATTTCCTTATTTTGCAGGAGAAACTAGGGCTCAGAGATGTGGAAAGGGGAGCCCACGTCATGTTGTTAGCTGGTGTTCGGGCTTAACTGGAGCATCATGGGTATGAATTCTACTTGGTCTTACCTATGAGCCACCTCAGGATTTCCTGGGCTTTGTCCAGCCTTGCCTGAGAGTTCTACACTTCCCTTCGTGGTCTCAGCATTTTCAGGACTCTGAGAGTCCTGGGACACCGCCTGGGTCTTGTATCAACCTCCCACCCTTCTCAGCCATGGAGTTCTTAGAACGCTATCTACCGCAGATATCCTGGGCAGAGTACGGCCAGGACTCATGGGAGAATGTGCCTTATTGTTGGCTCTCTGAAGGGGAAAGCTCCATGTTTCCCTTCAGAACAGAGTCAGTGTACCAACCAGGAAAGAGAGGGTTTGGGTTTGATAAGACCTGAAGAAAACTTGTTCTGCAGTGGGGTGGTCAGCAGAGATGGGAAGTTGCCTGGTGTAGACAGAGCCGTGGGTTTTGATTTGGAGTCTTGGTCCTGCCACAAAGACACTGTGATGACGGCAAGTCACTTTGCTTCTCTGAGCTCTAGTTTTCCTCTCTGTAAAATGAAGAGGCCAACGGCTGAACCCTGCCCAGTCTTCTATACCATATGTATCCGAGATCATTTGGGTCTGGAAGCCTATTAAGACCCAGGTCTTTCAGGGCTTTCTCAGCAGAAGATTCTGGTTTTGGTTTCCATTCATGATACTTAGAGGCAGTTTTCCTCTCAATTAGAAATTCCAGGAGGAAAAGCAAAATGTAACCTTCTCCAGAGCCTGAGAAGTACCTTCTGCATTCCTTAAGAGCTTTCAAGTCATTCTTGGGTTTAGTCCTTATATCTGCTGGGAATAATTAATCTAGGACTATTCGCTTCAGAGCCCTGAGCTGTAACATGGGATCTCAGGAGCAACTGAAGCACTCAGCGCTTTCTGAGGAAAATTACACCAGATGAGACACTAAATCTCTAAAATTCAACTTAGAAATGTGCTTTATTCTCAGGAGTTTTGTCGCCAAGTGCTGGTAATGGCAAGGAAGTGGGGGGTGTTGAGAAGAAGTGGAGAGAAACAGGGACAAAAAGAAGCCAAAACAGTCAAGAAACAAGAGACAAAGCAAACTCAGGCCAAGGCACAGCTGGGTGTTTCCTTTCTCCTAATTTCTGTCCTCTTTGTAAATGTCTGATTGCATCAAACTGTCGTCAATAGTAGTCAACATTGATCACATTTCCACTACATGTCCAGCATGTGCTGAACACTCTACATATATTATTTCATTTAATACAACAACCCATTGAGGTAGGTAATGCTATTAATCTCCATTCTACAACTTTGGGACAGAAGGACAGAGATGCTGATAAACTTGCCCCAGTACACATCGTTAGCAAGTGGCAGAGGCAGAGGCGGGAGTTAAACCAGGAAGTCTGGCTTTAGAACCCAACGTAACCACTAGGCTCTCCCACCTTCAATAAGGTGACACCCACATAGATTACTTTGTCAGGTGTAGAATCCCTCACATTTCACACACACACTCAGTAAGCTCTCAACTGTGTTCCAGGCCTGACCACAACTAGGCTCAGAGAAGTGAAGGGCATTTCCCTTTGAATGATGCAACAGAATTTGTGTCATTAAAAAGCTGGGTCATTAATCAGATTTGTGCTTGGATGGACTGGACTCACCAATGCAACTCAGCTGCTGGATTTCTGTGGTTTCTTTGCTCTATGGAAGGAAATGCTTCTTCTGTCTTCAGGAATGAAGAGCTCCTTAAAAGAATGATTTTTTAAAAGCTCATTAATCAAGGAGCACGGTTCAACTATAGGATACTTCCATTGCTCCAACGGCCCAGTACCACCTTGTCCTCTCCAGCTCCAGATCTGCATCCTGGGAAGCCAGGAGGCATTGGTGGGGTGGGCAGCTGCCTGTTAAAATGCTGAATTGATTGCCACCCATCCAGCCCATTTCAGCGTGTAGACAGATTTGAACCTAAGCTAGGCAAGTGAATTAACCGTGTGTCCTCTTGGCCCCTCGGCCCTCTAGGCGAATTGTGAATCAAATGGAATCTCCCTCATGCTAAGGGGCTGCAGAGCTGTCATTCCATATGCTTTGCTCAGGGTAAGGGGTCTCTGGAGAGAAGATAATGAGCAGGGGCAGGGAGAGTCCCATTACTGAGTGTCCTCAGCAATATGGCCACTATGGAAGCAATGCATGCACTGGCATGTTTCTGAGAAAAGAACAAGATTTGTTATTTGTTTGTGTAATGTCTAAGCATGCTGGTGAGTAGCAGGAGACTGTCAACACCCAGGTGGCCACTTTCCTGAGAAGCTGAGTGAGCCCTTTTTCTGTTGAGTGCACAAGGGGGATTTTCTGAGTGGAAATCTTGCCTCATTACTGCCCTGCCACAAATAAATGAACATTGGAAGAGTTCATGCACAGATAAGGGGCATGTCTAGGGAACTGTGGAGAACTCATTACGTCCCTTCTGATGGTAACCCTATAAGAAGAAGGAGAAAAAGGAAACAAACAAACAAACAAAAAACTACTTTCCTGCCAAGGCAACATTCCCATCATCCCAAAAGTTTGTTGTGTCTCTTTGCAATGAATCCCCATTCCCCCAACCCCAGCTTCTGATCCACTGATCAATTTTCTGTCCCTAAAGTTTTGCCTCTTCTAGAATGTCGTACATATGGAATTCTGTCTCATTGTTGAGTTGTAAGCTTTCCTTGTAGATTTTGGATTCAAGCCCTTTATCGGTTATATGTTTTTTGAGGGCTTCTTTCAGTAAAAATACCAAAAACATTTCAAGGACTTGCAAATCATCCTTTGTATAGTACTAAAGCATTCTTTGACTCAAAAATGTACAGTAACAAAAAATTGTTCTTTTTAAATCAATGCGTTAAATAAACTAGGAGTGTATTAATTACAACATAATCTAATATATATATTTTTAAATCATACATGGCATTTACTTGAATGGGAAGTTTTCTTTCAGGCCTCCTTTGGGAAGCTGATAAAATACAATGATCCCTTTCCCCCTGCAAATTGTCAAATAAACACACATATAAAATATTTGCATTCAATTTCAGAAGGTTCATAGATGTCTAAAATTCACTATAAATTACCTAGGGATAGCTCCATGGCCCTAAGATGAAGCAAGACTAACTGATTTGGTCCATAGACAAACGTAATGTACATGTTGGTTCAGGCATCCCTGCAACAGCTCTAGGGTGCCCCAGAGGCTCAGAGTCCACAACTGGGAACCCAGCATGGGTGGCCTCTGAGCTCAACAAAATCTACAGTTCTCACTTCACCAGGACAAGGACATTCAGATACTTAAAATGACACATTTGCCCAGTGCTGAGAAAAAAAAATCCTTGGGAAAACCACGGAAACTTATTTTGCATGCTCTGATATTAAAAAGGACAGAGTGAGAAATATCCTTGCCTGGGATTGGTGAATCCAAGCTTCTCTTTTCAACACTATCTGTTCATGTTTTAGGAGCTGAGGCTGTCTCTCCAGGTGAGGTGATTGGATCTGGTTCTGAATCAGCTGGTCCAAGCTTGCCTTTTTTCCATGGGCCTCGCTGCACACTTCTCTAGTGCTTCCCATGAACACACTTAATTGGCCATGTGTCAGCTCAATTGCTGAGCTGATCTAAGTCATGATGAATCTTTCCTGCTCTTTGCCCCTGGCCCCAGCTTGCCACATAATTCTGTATCATCAGCACTCACCATGAATTTACATTTGTTCTTTTTTTTCTGGGTCATTTATAAAGCTGGAGGCAGAAAGCGCCCAACATATTGATTTGGAGGAATTGTGTTATAGCCTTTCCACTTTCCTGTTGAAAATTAATAGAAAAGCACACATATATTTGTGAAATTTGTGGATAGAAAAGGGGTCACTGTCAAGAGATACTTTGGGGAGAGATTTGGTGATGGATGGGGAAACTGTTGAGAGACAAAGATGGGGTCCCTGATGATTACTGGTTGAAAGGTTGCAGGAAAATTCCATCAACTGTGAAGATGGGAGTCAGGTGGAGAAAGAGAGAAATAGATCATGAGTCCATTTTTTAAAATGTTGATTTTTGAGAAGTTGGCAGAGAGATCCAGGAGGGAGCTGGATAAAGAAATCTGCAGCTCTGAAATGAGGTCTGGGCTGGAGACAGAAATTTGGGAGTCATTGACATGTAGCCCTGAGACTGGAGGAGCTTGTCCAGGGTTTTGCAGATGGTGCTTCAGGTTATAGACAGTATGTTGTCTTCTTCCTCAGAGCAGGCCACAGAATTGACTGAGATGTGTAACTTTCATGTCCCCCCGTGAACAAACAGCATGTTTCTACTCTGTGATGTGTATGTTAGGGGGCATGTATATCTGTATTTCTTTTTTATTCTCTCCAAAAGAAAATTCATTATGCAAAACATTATCAAGCAATGCAGCTCGTAATAAAGATGTTGGAGGACTGAAAAAGAGAGCTTACATGCACCCTTAACAGCAAAACTCTCCACACATTTCCAGCAGATGTATGTGTCCTTCTGTGGTCACCTTCTTTCCCACCATCACCTGTGTTTTTCTCCACTGCCACCCTTCCACCGAAAAAGCTTAGTTGTGCCTTTATTGTTCTAAATAGTTCAGCTCTGGCCACTAATTTGCATATTCCTGTCAGTAAGAGAAACCTCCTGCAGTTAACCAGGCCCACCTCCTCAAAAGGGAGTATGACAGCAATAGCATTAATGTAGCATACGTCTTGGGGGAGCTCCCCCAACCTCGACTTTAGTATGAGGTGCAGGGTGGGATTGCAAGAAGGGTTTCTCAACCTTGGCACTATTGACATTTGGGGCTGGATAATTCTTTGTTGTTGGGGAGGGGGAAAGTGCTGTGCATTACAGGATGTTTAACGGCATCTCTGGTCCCTACCCGCTGTATCCCTCTAGCACACTTTCAGCTCATCCCCCGCCTTCAGTTGTGATTTCTAAACTTCTTGGAATAAATCCCCAACTCTCTCATTCACAAATTTTGTGACTCTGGACAAATGATCTGGCCTCCATGTGCCTCGGTTTTCTCATCTAGAAAGTAGGGGTAATCATAGTACCTACTTCATAGCATTCTAGTGAAAATTAAATGATTTAATACTTCTGAGGGGCTAGGAGCCATAGCTCACACCTGTAATCCCAGCACTTTGGGAGGGTGAGGTGGGGTGGATTGCTTGAGTCCATGAGTTTGAGACCAGGCTGGGCAACATGGTGAAACCCCATCTCTACTAAAAATACGAAAAAGTAGCTGGGCATGGTGGTGTGCACCTGAACTTCCAGCTACTTGGGAGGCTGGGCAGGGAGGACTGCTTGGGCCTGGGAGTTCAAGACTGCAATGAGCCATGATTGCACCACTGCACTCTAGCCTGGGAGACAGAACAAGACCCTGTCTCAAAACAAAACAAAACAAAACAAAAAAGCTTGTGAGGGCCTGCATATAAAAAGTACTCAGTAAATGTTACCTCTTATTATTCCCAAGGACTTATCAAATTATTCCTTCTGATAGAAATAATTCTAGATAGTATTCTAGATAGGAATAATTCCAGACAGAATGTTCTACATAGAATCCTCCCTGACAGGTGCAGCAAACCACCATGGCACATGTATACCTAGGCAGCAAACCTGCACGTTCTGCACGTGTATCTAAGAACTTAAAGTAAAATAAAATTTAAAAAAATGTTCAAAGGAGATGATCAGAAATGAGTCTCCTATATCAAAAAGTGAACAGTGACAACCAAATTAAATTAGTCCAGGAGGAAAAAAAAAAAGAACTCTCCTCAAGAGGAGCTCTGGTGTGTACAATTTTTTTTTCCAATTTGACTTAATAATTTTATTCTTAACCTCAGAATAAGTAAATTCAACTCCTGTTTTCAAAACAGGATTTCATTGTTAATCCAGTTCAGTGAACAAAGATCAATGACTTTTTATTTTTTATTTATTTATTTTTTTTAAGTATATGTAGGTAGTAAAAACCTAATGTTTGACACCAGGTTGTCCCCTTGACTCTAATCCTCTAGCCTGCCTAAGGGTGAGAACTTGTGCTTAAATAAAGCAGCTTGAACACCCAGCCTATATGCAAAGGAAAACTGGGCATCCTCCTCCTCATCCCGGGAATGTGTGTGTGCAGTTGTGTTTCTAATGGAGAACTTTGCTCCAATTCTCCCACTAAATTCTTGATCTTCCTCTGACCTGGCAGCTTCACCTGCTCCTTGACCCCTGCCTCCCACAATGAGTGATAGTTCTTTCCTTTGATATCCCCAACAGGGGGTTGTGTGGGAGAGAGTTTTTACTGGTAATTCAGCAGGAGTGAATGGCGAACCACCTAAAGATGAACATTACAACATAGTTAAGCCTTTTTTTGTTTGTTTTTGAGGCAGAGTCTCCCTCTGTTGCCCAGACTGGAGAGGAGTGGCGCAATCTCAGCTTACTACAACCTCCGCCTCCTGGGTTCAAGTGATTCTCCTGCCTCAACTTCACAAGTAGCTGGGACTACAGGCATGTGCCACTATGCCTGGCTGATTTTTGTATTTTTAGTAGTGATGGCTTTCACCATATTGGCCAGGCTGGTCTTGAACTCCTGACCTTGTGATCTGCCTGCCTGGGCCTCTCAAAGCACTGGGATTACAGGTGTGAGCCACTGTGCCCAGCCTAGTTAAGTCTTTTAGCAGTACTTATCCCCAAGAACTTCTCCCTGGCTCTCTCCTCTCTCAGGTCCCACCTTCTTTCATCTTTCAGAACCCAACCCTCTGCCCCTTCTCATCTCTCCCAGCTTTTCTTTGTTCCTGGGCTTGCCACCTGCCTCCTCAAAATTCATCTTTCTTTACTCTGCAGAGCAATTTGGTTCCATTTGTTTCACTCCTGTGCCACAGGGAGGAACCCTAAGAAATATCCTTTTACAAAATGGCACCTCAAGGAACTTGAATTTTAAGAGACAGTTCTGATTCCTCAACCAGCTTTTGAGAATTTTTTTGCTGCATATGCTTATGTATCTTCATATAATATTACAGAACACACAGCCCCATATCTCACCACCATTCTTTTATAACAGGGATTGTTGCCATTTTTTAAATTGCTTTTTAGTATTTTGTTTTCTTTAAAAAATCAACTTTATTGAGATAAAATTTTCATACAATAAATGCATTCATTTTAAGTGTGCAGTTTGATGAGTTTTGACAGCTGTATATACCCATGAAGACATGACCACAATCAAGGTATAGAAAATTTGCATTACCCCCCAGAAGATGCCTAATGCCTCCGTACAGCACTCCAGTCCCCAGACAATTACGGATCTGCTTTCTGTAACTACAGATTAATTTTGCCCGTCCCATAATTTTTTTTTTTTTTTTTGGCGGAATCTCGCCCTGTCGCCCAGGCTGGAGTGCAGTGGCACGATCTCGGCTCACTGCAACCTCCGCCTCCTGGGTTCAAGCTATTCTCCTGCCTCAGCCTCCAGAGTAGCTGGGACTACAGGCACGTGCCACCAAACCTGGCTAATTTTTGTATTTTTAGTAGAGATGGGGTTTCACCATGTTGGTCAGGCTGGTCTCGAACTCCTGGCTTCGTGTGATCTGCCCGTCTCGGCTTCCCAAAGTGCTGGGTTTACAGGCGTGAGCCACCGCGCCCGGCCCTAGAATTTTATATAAACAAATCATCCAGTATGAACTCTTTTGTGTCTAGCTTCTTACAGTCAGCATGACCTTTCTGAGAGTCATCCATGTTGTGTGTACCAGTAGGTCTTCCTTTATTGGTAAGTAGTTTCCATTGAGTGGATGTATAAAAATTTATCTATCCATTAGCCTGCCAAAGAACATTTTCTGGCCTTTTTTTCCACATGCATATTTGTATTTAATCATTGTATGAATTAATGTAATTATTATATAGAGAGAATTTGGAAAGTAAAAACAAAGCAGAAAGAAGCAGAGAGGAGAACGCAACCTAATTTTTCAATCAGTGGCAAACATGTTTGACACTTTGACATATTTCCTTCTCACACTGTTTTCTTTTTCAATTTTGCACATATTTAAGTTAATGTTCTGCATATTACTTATATACTGCTTCTGTCACTTAAGTTTTACATCATAAGCATTTTCCTAAAAGCTGTTAAAAAAATGGAGTAGATGGTGCTGATGTAGAAAGGTTGTCAAGATACAGTGTTAAGTTAAACTGCTGAACAGTATATTAAGTGTGATCACATCTGTAAGGGGACAAGCAGTGGATGTTTGTGAGAGGGAAAGTGAGTAGCTGAGTCAGAGAGTTAACCTGAAGCTGGACTGTGGAAGGTCTCCACAGTCATAGTAAGGATTTTGGATTTATTTGGAGTAAAATGGGGAGCTATTAGAGGGTTTTGAGGAGAGAAGTGATATGACATGACATGTGTTTTAAAAGGCTGTCTCTGGACAATGTTGAGAAAAGACTATTGGACAACACGGATGGAAGGAGGCTATGTTGGCAGCTATTGAAATAACCCAAGTGAAAGGTAATGGCAGCGGAGAGGATGGGAGATGGTGAGATTCTGGATGTATTTTAAAGGCATATCCCATGGAGTAGATATGATGTGTGAGAGAATGATAAAAGTCAGAGATTATGCTAATAGTTTTGAACTGGGCAACTGAATGGATAAAGTTGCCATTTGCTAAGTTAGAGAAGACTGGGAAGTACAGTGTGGGGAGGGAGAGATGGGGAGCTGTTTAAATGCGTTCAGTTTAAGAAAGCTTTTATACATCCAAGTAGAGATGGTGGTTGAGCAGCTGGATATATGAATTTGGAGCTCTGGGGAGTGAAGCAGGACGAAAATATAATGTGGAATTCATCAGCATATAAATAATATTTAAAGACAGAGATTGGATGAAATCACCAAGGTAAATGAGTTTAGATAAAGAAGAGAAGAGATCCAAAAACTAAGCTCTGGGCATTCCACCATTATGATGAGGAAAGAGACATGAAAATAAAGCATCAAAGGGAAATGAGAAGGAGCAGCCAGTGAAGAAGAAAAAGAACCAGGAGAGTGTGACGTCCTGAAGACCAAGTGGGAAAGGTGTTTGAAGGAGGAAAGAGGGGCCAACTATATTAAAAGGAAGTTGTTAGCAACTTAAGTTGAAGACTGAGAATTGGTGACTGGATTAGCGACATGGCGGTCTTGGTGATGGTCACAGCAGCATTTATGGAGGAATGGTGGGGCGAAAGCCTGGCTGGAGAGGGATCAGGAGAGAACGGGAGGTGAGAGCTTAGATGAGAACAAAAAACTTGGTTAAAAGTCTGTGCAGTGGATTTTTTTTTCTTACAAGAAAAGATGACTGGAACTAGGTTTACTCAGTTTTGAAAGGGAAGCTGTGTTAGTCAGTTCTGGCTGCTATAACAATGTACCACAGACAGGGTGGCTTAGAAACATCAGAAGTTTATTTCTTACAGTTCTAGAGGCTGCAGGTCTGAGACCAGGGTGCCAGCATGGTTGGGTTCTGGTGAGGGCCCTTTTCTGAGTTGCAGACTACCAACTTCTTGTTGTATCCTCATGTGGAAGACAAAGAGAGAGAGAGTTAGCTCTCTGGCCTCTTCTTCTAGGGGGACTAATCCCACTCAAGAGGGATCCGCCCTCATGACCTAATCACCTCTCAAAGGCCTTATCTCCAAATACCATCACATTGGGGTTAGAGTTTCAACATATGAATCTGGGGGGACAAAAACATTCAGTCTGCTGCAGAAGTTAGTATGACAACTAGATATACCATTCCTCAAAAGGAAATAGACAAATTCTAGAAGGAAAAAGTAAGAAATACCAGAATGGTTGGGAGTCAGAAGCTCAGCAATCCCAGATGCACTCTATCTAATTCATTGTATGACTTTTATCAAGATTTGATCTCTCTAGACCTGTTCTTGCATCTGTAAAATGAACGTTTTGAACTAGAAAACTTCTGAAATCATTACATAATTTAAAATACTATGGCATCCTCTAAGTATTTACAGATCTTTTACATAAAGCATTGTGAATGGCTTTTTTTCCCCCTCCCTCTGGCTGTTAATAGCTTTCTCCACAGGACCCTAACTCTATTCTTGACCATTCCAAACCTGCAGATGACTTTGTCATCTTTTCTACCAAGAAGGAAGGTCATGACAGAGGAACATTCTTTAAATGTCTTTCCTTCAACTCGCAAATTCCTCATGCCTCAGGAGAAAAGGAGTTTCTCTTCCTTTCCATCTGTGCACTCATCCCATCACTTCCCATCCCCCTATACAAGTTAGAAATAAAGGGGGAGTGAATGAACTTGCTTTCAGTCCTTGGTAGGGAGGGGTTATTATACCCATTCCTCAGACAGCAAAACTGAGGCTCAGAGAGTATAAAATAATGCTGAGATTTACACCGTTGAAAAGGGAGGGTGTGGGGCTGTGACCTAGGTCTGCCTGACCCCTCAGCTCTTCTGTCTCACCACAGTCTCCATTGAATGGAATGCATCCATAAATGAATGGCTCATTCCTCATTTTTTTCTGTGCTTTTTTTTTTTTCCAACAGCATTATCGTGTGTGTGCTGGTGTTATTGTTTATATTGACCTGGCTGCAGATGCCTCTTGGCAAGATGCCCACCTGAAAGTCTGTTTACCTGCTAACTATTGTAATTTTTTAAAACTCTTGGCTTATATAGGGCTCTTTTCAGTCATAGACTTGGACCTTTTAAATCCTAATGCCACCTATGCAAAAGAATTCACTAGTATGTTACCTGTTAAATGCAGTTCAAAAATATGCAAAACTAAATATGTTCAGGGGCATGTCTGCAGTAAAACTATAAAGAAAAGGAAGAATGAGTCTGTAAGTTAGCAATTGCCACAAACATATTGTATAAGGAATTGCTTAAAACCTAGTGTCTTAAAGCCACAGTCATGCATTCTCATGCAGCTGGGGCCTGGCCAGGGGTTGTCTGATCTAGGCTGGCTTGGCTGGGGCAACTAAGTCCCATTCCACTTGTCTTTCATCCTCTTCCTTGAGTAGCATACTAGTCCAGCCATGTTCTTTTTGTGGTGATGGCAAAGGTGCAAAAAAGCAAATGGAATCATGGAAAGATTATTGAGGACTGGGCTCAGAACAGACATATCATTTCTGCTTCCTTCTATTGGCCAAACCCAAAGATATGGGGAGATGTGCCTTCTCCAGAGTGGGAGGTCTCTGCAGAGTTACATAAGAAAAGGTGTGGATACAGTAAAGGGTGAAGAATTGGGGCTGGCAATATAATCTACCACAATAACAAAACACAAAATTCAGGATAGTGTTTACTGGTGGGCCGGGGGACAGGAGGTTTGGAATCAGGGAACAATGCCCAAAGGGCTGCAATGAATCTGTTAATGTTGTGGTTCTGAAGCCAGGTTGTAAGTACATGGCTGTTTATTTTCTTGTTCTTTATAGCTTATATAGTCTGTGTATGAAATATTGTTTAGAATTTTTAAAAAGTTACTGGAATCAGATAAATGAATAGTAGAAGTTGCAACTTTTTGACAGTCTCGCATTCTATATTATTTCAGCTTCATTGTTTAAATGTGTGTTTCTCTTTACTAATTTCTGATTTTCTAATTTTGTTGACTCTCACTTGCCAATACAAATAGTGGTTTGGTTATCTGACATCTGGACATTAATATCATCTACATGCATATTTATAATCTTAGTATGCTGCTCACACTTTAAAAAAACCCCAGACTTTACATTTTAACCGAGTTCATTTTCCTTAGTTGCTCTCAAAGTAAACTCATCTAAAACCATAAATTGTTGTCCTGGCAGTTATTAGTCTGGATTGATTAGGTTTGATCTCTGGGTTAATTTCACATGTAATCATATTATTGTTAGTCACACCTAGTGGCTCTATTAATTCAGATGTATTTGCACTTCCTTACCTATTAATTACAACCACCTCTGAAGACTGATTGGGTCTCAGCTACCAACAAAAAGCAATCCCCACATATCAGAGAACAAATTACTGCCTCCGAAACTAGGAGAACTTGGTTGGCTTGGAGGCTCTGTAGGAATATTATTGATGACATCTTTTTTTTCTTCCTTCCTTGAAGATGAATGGTGTACCTGCTAAATGAACCAGCAATATCAAGGCCAGGTCTACAGTCTGGCAGAATTTGTTTGGACTATGATCTGGGAATGAAGCAATGGAAGAAGCACACATACAACATCAATGTCAATTTTATTTATAAAGATTCAAAAACATGTATTTTGTTGAGGTCCACTTCATAAAACTTACTCATCTTTCTCTTTTTATTTGAAGACTATTCACTGCATAGATACATTTGGGCATGGATTAATTAGAAAATCAAAGCTAGTTCTGTACTTAATCAGCAAAACACAGTAAGCATACTCCAAGCTTGAACTGCCTGCTGTCCAAGTCTTATCCAAAGCCCTGCTGAGAGAAGCACTATTCAGGGAGCATTATTTGAGGGACATGTGGTTCTATCTGTTCCTCCATAAAACCTGTTCTTAATTTCTGCATTCAGTGGGACTCTCAGAACCTATGTGGCCCCTCAAAGCACTGTTTTCAGTGAGGTTCAATTTTGTGCATTAAGGTGCCAGCTTGACTTATAGACGAAAACTACACTGAGCCTACTGTAGGTCTTTTATAAGGGACATTGCAATCTACATTTATTAGTAGGTGAAACCCCGCATAACAAAATTCTCTTTATTCTAGGTTCAGAGAAAAGCTCATCATCCCTTGAGCAACTCAGCATCTCCTCACAGAAAATCCAATCATATAACGGGTTGTGTTTCTGTTTTCATTTTGGCCACTAGGGAGCTAGACATTGGTTTTGAAGCTCAACTCCGGTAACTGTTTACAATGTCACCATCTGCACACCTGCATTCTAACTCTCTTCTTTAACTCTAGTATTTATTTTAATTTATACTTTTATTTGATTTTAATTTTTGCTGATGGTTTTTAGACTTTGTTTTAGTTTTTGCTAATGCTGGATTTTATTGCAAGTTTAACATTGAAGAACACATATGGGATGTGAATAAATAATAAACATCAAGAGTTTCCGTGAAGACATTAACCATAAAAATGTGTGAATATGGCCGGACAGAGGTAGGGATAGGGAGTTAGGCTGGGCAGCCAGCAGCCTGATGTATGTACATGAGTGTCACAATCTTCACTATCACCCAAAGGCAGAGTCACTACCTTCTTAACAGGTAGCACAGTGCTCTTCCCTGTCCTCAAAGCCCGAGGCTCCCATTTCCTCTAGCCTGAGGCTGTTGCCCTTCCTACTCCCCATAACTCCAGAAAATCCCTGGGGACAAATTGAGGCCACAACATCTAGCTGTTTTCTGTGCTGCCCTCAGGCCACTTCCACTAAATCTCTCCCTCTTTTTTTTTTGAGATGGAGTCTCATTCTATTGTCCAAGCTGGAGTGCAGTGGCACGATCTCTCCTCACTGCAGCCTCTGTCTCCTGGGTTCAAGCGATTCTCCTGCCTCAGTCTCCTGAGTAGCTAGGATTACAGGCACCCGCCACCACACCCAGCTAATTTTTGGAGTTTTAGTAGAGATGGGGTTTCACCATGTTGGGCAGGATCCTCTTGAACTCCTGACGTCAAGTGACCTGCCTGCCTTGGCCTCCCAAAGTGCTGGGATTATGCCTCCCAGGTGTAAGCCACCAGGCACGGCCCACTAAGTCTCTCTTTTGACCTGCACAGAGTCCTTCCTCCCCATGTCCACCAGCTGGAGGTGGATCCAGGAGGGTCTTCTCTGCATGGCTGCAGGTACCCTTGGAAGTTCTGGAAGATGTGAAGAGTAAAGTACAGTGGAACAGCCACTGCAATACACTCTGATATGTTTCATCCTATGGGGGTGGCATTTACTGAGACACAGGGCTGGGCACTGTGGGGTGATGCATAGAAGAGACAAGGCTTAGCCTCCAGGTGCTATTACCCCGCTAGCAGCACAGCCATGCAACCAACTGTGGGACCAAGAGTGTTGTCTGTTCTCAACTTTTAATGTGTTTAATTTTTTTTTTTTTAGCACTGGGTACTCTTCGTCCAACAAGATGTAGCAGATTCACTTTAGGAGATAAGAGCAGAGCTGTCCTGGTTGGATGGACTAGGCTTTCAGGCTTGCCCAGCTAAATGTCTCTGTGCTTCCAGCTCCTCCACTTCTGGGTAAATAGAACCCTGGGGTTCCTCAGAGAACAGCCTGAAAACCATTAATATGGCAATGTATAGCAATTAACTACCTGGGTTTGAATCCTAGCTTTGTTACTCACTAGCTCTTGATCCTGACAAAGTTATTTAACTTCTTGGACTCTCAGTTTCTTCATCTGCAAAATTGGGACAGAAATTATGCCTGTTTCATTGGGGTTGTGAGGTTTAAATGAGCTCATGCATATAAAGTACTCAACATTAATTTAGTGGTACTACTTAGTCAATAAGTAATGAGGACTCATAAGCTATAGCTATTAGTCTTATTAAGGACTTATTGCTATTAGTCTTGTCATTGAACTGAAAGAGTTACTGGATTCAGTAAATGAGGGAGCTTGAGCTCTGTCAGTCTGAGACCTCTCAAAGAGGAGATAATTTTTCCAGTCAGGGAGATGGTATAAAAGCAGCCACATGATCAAGCTGCAAGTCAAGTATCAACAAATTTAAGATATTTTTTTCTTTAATCACAAAAATATCACATTCGGATTTTTCAAAAAACAATGAAAACTGTTCCACGATAAAATTTTGGCAGGGTGATCTTCAGCAGGCCATTTGACCCCCTGAGACAGTTCCCTTTTCTGAAGAACAGAGGAAATGAACCTCTGTTCTCAGAATTTTGGGGAGGCTCAAATGAGGCTTGAGAGTGCCAAGCATCCTCCGAGCTGTTTGTCATCGAGCCCCAAGGAGCCCTTGGCACCTAGTAGGTGTCAGTAAATATTTGTTGCATCTGAACTCTTTCCATCTGGGAAGCCCTCCAATGGCCTGGAATCTCCAGCTCTCCCGCTAAGCAGGTCAGAAAAGCAACTTAAAGGATCCATTTTAGTGTCCATTTTCTCACTTTTCCCCCTGAAAAACCACTTACAAAGCTGCCAGCTTCCTCATTTGGCTTTTTCTGGCCTGGTTTCATCTTATTAACGGTCACTTCATTCATCAGCATAAGGAAGACTCCATTCTGTCAACAGGAGGGCAGGGCTTGGCCTCCAGTCACAGGGCAATGGCGGGGGTGGAGGAGCCTGGAAACAGCCATAGAACAGGCTTAATGAATAAAAAGCTGCAGTTGAGAAGGCCCAGGATTCCCAAACAGCCCTCCCTCCACCCCCAAACAGCTGATCATTGGATAGTGCGGAAGCAGATGCTCCCTCAGAAAACCCTGTTCATTCATTCATTCATTCATACATTTAACTACTCATTCATTCACAACTATTTCTCGAGTGCTTATTATGCACAGGGAATAGAATGCTGAACAGAAAAGCGCACCCACTCCCTGCCCTCATGGAACTTACAGTTTGCGGGGAGGATCACTCACATTAATCAAATGATCCTCGCCATCTTTGGGGCTATGGTGCATTCCAGGGAGGCTTCCTGAGGAGATGACCCTGATCTAAGATCTAAAGGAGACCTTGGAGGAAACGGGCTGTGGGGATTGGGGAGATGGTTCAAAGAACATCATATGCAAAGGCCCTACAGAAGGAAGAACATTTTTGGGACACAGACAAGCAAGATCGAGAAAGTTCGCTTGCTTTTGATGGGACCCTTAGGCTGGAGACACGCTGGTCACCAAGTAGCGCCAGGTGCTCAGGCAGAAGTCAGCCGACTCTGGGTTCGAGGCCCAGCCCCACTGCTGGTCAGCTCCTTCTTAGACCTCAGTTTTCCAGCTGTAAAATGGGACTAAGGCCATTCTTGTAGGCCAATGGTGAGGATGGGAAATACGCACGTCATTACCCGATGGGACAGTGCCAGCCCCCCTCGTCCACCGACGCGGGCCCGAGCTAGGGTTCTGAGCCGGGTCCGGGGGGATCCGCGCGTGTAGGGCTGGAAACCCGCCGCCACAGCGGGCTCGAGGTCGTCCCCACCCGCAACATATGCGCGAAGGAAAGTGCTACGAAAGTCAAATGGCCGCCCCCCGCTGGCGCCATCTGCTCTGCGAAGCAGAAACCGCGGCAGCTGCGCGCCCAGTCCCTCCGCCCGCGCCCCGTGCCCCGAGTCCGGATCCACCGCCCGGCGGCACCGCGGACAGCGCCAGCCCCGGGGTGGCAGGCGCGGGGCTGGGGGCGCTGGGAAGAGGGGTCAGCTGTAAGGCCCTCCCGCCGCCTCGGGGCTAGTCTGGGTCCAGCCACTTCACCTGTGTGCTTGAAATGTCAGTTCTTTACCAGCCAGGCTGCCGTTTGTTTGGCTCCGCCCTGCGTGGGCATACCAAAGCACGGATAACTGGTCCCTGAGACAGATAAACCTGGGTTCTAATAACAGCTCAAAAACCAACCAGCTGTGTGGTATTAGGCAAGTCGCTTAACTTCTCTGGACCTCTGTTTTGTCTTCTGTAAGATGGGTATAATAAGAGCTGTGCCCTAGGGTTGCTAGGAGGATTAAATAGTAAGTTCTATGTGAAGTGTTTAACACAATGCCTGGCACATAATAAAACGTAACTGCTAGCTAATTATTTTATTCAAAGCTTACTTTCCTAGGGCTTTATGGTTACTCGCTGGGTTTCTGTAGCCCCTTAAAATTTCAGCTTGCTGCCCATCCCAACTCTCCTGCATTCTTCTTCAAACGTGGATGAACAGGCCCAAAGATGCTGCAGCTTTTTGGAACATTTCACCACAACATTGGGAAATCCCTGGATTCCCCACACTCTCCTGGTCCTGAACGAGACTCAGTTTGCAAATGTCTTTTGATGTTGTCCAGAACCATCTGTTATAACAAAGGCCATTTTCAAAATGGTAAAAGTTCACGAAAGGACTGGCTAGAAGAGTGGCTGGTGGGAAGGTAGGATGGTAACAGAAGGTTGACTGAGAACAGGGAAATAAGAAAATAAAGAGGCCCGAGGTAGGGAGGTGGCTGCATTCATTACGTTAAAAATGGATCGTTCCAGGATTTCATCTCGAGCAAAGGTAATCAGAAGGCATGGGCTTTCGTTAACATTTTACCGCTTAGCATTTTGGCTATGCTACTTTAGGCAGTTGAGTTCACAAATGTTCACTGAGTGGCTGCTATGTGTCAGGTGCTGTGCTAGGCTCTGGGGCTAAAAAAGTGACCAAACCTAGACTGTGCCCTCAGGAGCTGATGGCCCAGTGGGAATCAGACAAGCATGGGTGGAATGGTGGAGGATGCCTCAGGGCCCCAAAGAGAGGCCTATCAACATTCTAGGGGTTTAGTGGGAGTCACCAAGCTTTACCACATCTCATTTTCCCATCTGAGGCTCCGGGCTCACAATCCCCACCTGCAAGGCTTATGATAAGTAGCAGCTGTGCCTTTCTTTACTCCTGGAAACTGACCACCTACCCTGCGCCCCACCCCAAAAGCTCAGCACTGTGCTCTCCTTCAGCACCCAAGCAGCTGCCACAACCTTGAAGACTAAAAAGAGGAAAACATGAGAAAACATTATATACAGGAAATCATTGCACGGCACAAGAGATGTGTATTACAAACCCCGACGTCAAAAGTCACCTGTCATACTCCATGGTGCTTTGGGTGCTAAACAATATGAATGGAAGATGATGATGGGGGTGAAGAGAAAGTGAAGGGGAAGTGGAGGGGCAAGGGTGGAAAAGGAAGATTTGTCTTTTATGGGAGAGCTGCGTCATGTTTATTATTTTAACAAATGTATGATTCAACAAATATGTACTAAGCATATACTCTTTGCAAGAAAGTGAACAGACCAAAGTCCCTACTCTCAGGAACTTATAGGTTCCTAGTGGGGCTTCAGAGTGCAATCAAGTAACCAAAACATATGAAGTGGTTGGTGATGAGTGCTCTGAAGGTGATAAAATAATAATAAAGGGTTAGGAGCAACAGTGACTGCTGATTTATATGGCATCTGAGCATGTGAATCCTAATATTCAGATAATTTTTTGTCTGAACCTAGCCATCCTTTTGACGGGCGGGGGGAAGCAAATTATTCATGTCTAACTCTAAGTAAATATGTTCAATTCACCTTAAATTTTCTAAAACAGTCTTCTATTAGAACATATAGGCAAAATGAGCCTTTAAAAAACACCCTTAAACCTGTTCAGTTTCAACTAATACAACATGTCAATATAGATGCTTCTAGAGTCTTTTCTATGCATATACTATATATATATATATATATATATATAATTTAAAAGGGATCATTACACACTGTGTTATAATAATATTCCATGATAAACTTTCCTTACTGGCAGACATATTTTGGCAATACTTTCTTAAATAACTCTATATTATTCATTGTATCTGTGCATCACAATTTAACTGATCCCCTATGATGGAGCTTTATTTTAAATAATGCCACAATGAATCTCTAAATATTTGCCCACATCCCTAGTTAATTTCACACTCACAGAGTCCTAAGTGTCTTCCTGGAGACTTTGGGACACTCTCAGGCAACAGAGGAGCAGAGAAACGTGATGGTGTTTTTGAGTGGAGGAGGTATCACCTTTTGGGGCCATCTCCCTGCAAAATAGGTAGCCCAATTCCTTAAATTTTGGGGCTGCTTTTGGCTTAAGTCTAACACCCAAGACTATTTTGCACTAGAAAAGGTCAACTTTTTTTTTTAATTGTCAATTGGCTCATTGTCTTTATTAAATTACTTATATAATACAACTTAAGGGACCCAGAAGTGTGCTGCAAGCCTCTTGGGGCCACCACTTTTAGTGTGTGTGATCTGGAGCAGTTGTCCAAGGTCTCTGAGGCTTGATGTTCTCATTCGTGAACTAGGGATGATAATAATATCCCTGTCTTAAAAAGAGTTATTGCAAGGAGGAAATGAGATGATGTGCATGAATGTGCCTATGCTAAAGCAGGAGGCTGCTTTATTCACAATAGCCGATGTATGCCAGGACCTTTGCTAAACACTTTGCATATTTAATCCTCAAGAGAGCTCGGTGGGGTAGGTATTATCATATCCATTTTATAGATTTAGAAACCAAGCCTAGAGAGGGTAAATAAGCTAAGGAAATTGAACTGATATTTGCCATCAGATCTATCTGAATTCAAAGCCTGTGCCTCAAACACTACTCCATCCTGCCTCCCCAGCTACACTTTAATTGGGTTACCAATGCAATCCAAATGTTCCATTAGCATTTTAGTATCCAAATCCCCATTACCATAAGCCTCCACCAACTCATGTTATAAGTCCCGACCCCTAAGGCATTCTCCTTCCCTGCTATTTCTGGATCTCTTACCAAGGACTGAAATGAATTTACCCAAATTATTGCATGCTGCCATGTCTAGTCAAGTCGGTCCTCTAGAACCACTGTCCACAACAGGCCCATGGTGAGCTGGAATGTCCCACTGCCACTCAATTGTTGTGGCAGATCTGTGGCAGAGTCTCGATGCCAAGGAGCAAGGATCCTGCTCTTGCTACTCCCATGTTGTAGATTACTCCCCAGTTACCCCTACTTGCAAAATGAGTAAGATTACCCTTGGTTTGGGTTATGTTCAGTTGAGGAAGGCAGGGATACTGCAGTAGGTAGAACCATAAAGCAAGGGCTCAATAAGTTTTCTACTTTTTTGAAGCTCTTTTTTTTTATTATTATACTTTAAGTTTTAGGGTACATGTGCACAATGTGCAGGTTAGTTACATATGTATACATGTGCCATGCTGGTGTGCTGCACCCATTAACTTGCCATTTAGCATTAGGTGTATCTCCTAATGCTATCCCTCCCCCCTCCCCCCACCCCACAACAGTCCCCAGAGTGTGATGTTTCCCTTCCTGTGTCCATGTGTTCTCATTGTTCGATTCCCATCTGTTGAAGCTCTTTTTACTTTTTTCCTCCTGACTCAATCTTTGCCCCTCCCACTGTACCCTAAGCAGCCACCACATTTGTGCAGGTCATGCTGGAACCATGTTTCTACCACCAGCTGGTAGGTAAAACTCCAATGTAAGCTGAAACTCCGTTTGACCTGGCCAATGACGTTTTCAGGAGATGGCTGGAGATGGTGTGGCTAAGTTAGAATGAGAATCCCGCCGTGGGGGCTCCCAAGCATCCCAGAGGTGAGGGAGACCCTTTCAACAGTACACTTATTATGGATCTTTCTCTTAGGGAACAGACATTCTGCCAAGATGGCTAAGTCAGGATGAGTTCTGATGTCAGCAGTTACCCTGAAATCATCAGTCCCTCTGATCTTTAAGCTACTTGCTAAATATGACTCCATCATGAAAGATTTAGCCAATCAACAGGTCCATTGAATGCCTACTCTGTGTCAGGTGCTATTCCACTATTCTAGGAACTAAGATACAGTAGCAAAGAACATAGACACAGTTTCTCACTCAAGAAACCTAGAGACACCAGCTTTCCTTATGAAGGATTCTCCCTATGTGCCTCTAATGTCTATTCTGGCAACTTGGCTTCCATTAGAGCCCCTGTAAATCTGTCAGATATATATCTATGTATCTCATAATCCCAGCTGTGGACCAAATTCCAGTTCTTTTTCTCTGAAGGAACATGGCTCTCACTATACTTAAGGCCATGGACTCTGGAGTCATACTGTCTGTGTTCAATCCTGACCGTGCTCCTCACTATTACTGACCTTGGACAAGCTACTTAACCTTCCGTGCCTTGGTTTCCTCATTTGCAAAAGGGGGTAATAATAATAGTTAACACTATCAAGTGTCTACTATATATGCCAGGCACTGTTCCAAGTGCTTTAGATGTATTAACTCAAGATTCTTACAACAACCCTACACAGTAGGTCCTATTAATACTCCATTTTACAGACAGGAAACTGAAAGACAGAAATGTCAAGCAACTGACAACCGTGGAATAAATCTTATAAGATCTTTTAAGGATTTAAACAAAGGACATAGCAAGTGGCTAATGAATTCCTATTGCTATCATTATGAAGGACAATTTTAAGTGAAAAAAGTAGGATACTAAGTACTAGACAGAGGCAAATTTTAACTGTGAAGAGAAGCACATAGAAAAATCTAGAAGGAAATATATTAAAATACTAACAGTGGTTGCCTGATGAATAGTGAGATGAGTACAGGTGACGTTTTTCATACTTCTCAGGACTTTTTTGTTTTGTTTTTTCAAGACAGGGCCTCGCTCTGTCACCCAGGCTGGAGTACAGTGGCACAATCATGGCTCACTGCAACCTTGATGTCCCAGGCTCAAGTAATCCTCCCACCTCAGCCTCCCAAATAGACTACAGGCATGCACCACCATGCCAAGCTAAATTTTGTATTTTTTTGTAGAAACGGGGTTTTGCCATGTTGCTCAGGCTGGTCTTGAACTCTTGGGCTCAAGCAATTAGCCCGCCTCAGCCCCACAAAGTGTTGGGATCACAGGCGTGAGCCACCGCACCTGGCCAAAAATTTTTTTTTAAATAAAAGCTTTCCAAATCTTTTACTATAAGTACATATTTCTTTAATGTTCCTGAAAAATAGTGCCAAAAAACCTTGGAGAAAATAAACTCTAAAGCTGCTCCTCTGGCCTAATTTTTTCAGGGGCCATTCCTATTGCCCCTGGTGACAACTTTGTATTCTCCTATTTGAGGGTTCTAGGCTCTGTGGCATTCCCAAGGCCACCTGATTTGGTGATCCCCATTCAGGGACAGGAGGAGGCCTTCATGAATCCTGCACTTCCCCGGTGAATTGCAGATCCCATTACTCACTTAGCTTCATTATATCTTTAATTATGACCTTTTAGTCTGAATGAAAAAGAAGTATAATTTTGCTTTAAGAGATATGCCAGGCCTACGCTCCCAACATTTCTAGGTTTCATAGAAATTGCAGCGATCATAGAAATTTAACCTGATAATTACTTCAATATTTCAAGGCACACAGTTTCCTACTCTCTTAGAATAATTATGGGTTGTTGTTTTTTTCTCCTGAATTCTTTTATTTCTTCATTATTAAAGGTTATACTAGTTTCCGTTGTATGTGCCTAGAGACACAGGAAAATGCAGGGCATCCTTATCCACTCTGGTTCATAGCACCCTATAGTGAAAATATGTGGTCCTTTTATTTTCCCCTACTATTATTTCTCTTAGACTATAAGCTTTATGTGGGCCAGGAAAACATGTATTTGGCTCACTCTGCTTACAGCGCCTAAAATGGGACTTAGTACACAGCAGGCATGCTGTAAGTATCTGTTAAATGAATGCCCAAACAAATACATTTAGAAACAGATAAACTAATTGCATTTGTGAATTGTAAAGCAACCTTGATGTCATCAAACTCCTGTTGAGAGTCCGCTCGAGAAAGAAAGCATGGGTCCACAAAGCTACAGAGAAACGATTGGAGCCAGAGGGGTTTCAGAATTCAGGAAGTCCAAATTTTATAAAGAATATTTAATTTAATTTCCCAGCAGCAATTGGGACAGAACCTCATGATTAAACAAGCAAACTGATATATTTTGCTGTGAAAATGTATGAATATTTACATCAAATGGGACAAATAAAAACTAGAAGTAACCTCAAGTCAGTTCAGAAGGCTTTTTGCTGCTGAATAATTCAGGTCAAATCCAGGTCTACTGTTAAATAAGTTAGAAGAACTTGTGGTTTTCAGAGATTTTTGGAGTTTGGAATTGTAGGTAAGGACCCAGGGACATTTAGGGGTCAGTAGTTCCAAGTGTGTGCTTTAGAGCTGGCATTGTTCCATCTAGATCCACCACTTCTTGGCTAGATTCTTGGGCAAACTGTTTACATTCTTTGTCTTCTGTTTTCTCATCTACAAGTAAGAATCATAACAGGACCTAACATACAGGGTTGGCAAGAGGATTTAAAAGAATTGACACATAACATCTGACCCATAATAAGTGCTCAATAAATATTAGCTACTGACGTATTACCTTATTTCATGAAGCAAACAGCTTGTGAGACAGGTGTTATATTTTGGTTACCTAAAAGATGAGGAAACAGAGAGCGGGGCAGTTTAAGAACTGGCCCAGTCCAGGTGTCTCATGCCTGTAGTCCCAGCACTTTGGGAGGCTGAGGAGGGAGAACTGCTTGAGCCGAGGAGTTCAAGACCAGCCTGGGCAACATAGAGAGAACCCGTTTCTACTAAAAAAACTAGCCGGGTGGGGTGGCATATGGCTATAGTTCCAGCTATTTGGGAGGTTGAGGTGGGAGAGTCACTTGAGCTTGGAAGATCAAGGTTGCAGTGAACCATGATTGCACCACTGCACTCCAGCCTGGGTGGGAGAGCGAGACCCTGCCTCAAAATAAATTTTTAAACAAAGATAGGGAACAGTGGGTCACGCCTGTAAATCCCAGCACTTTGGGATGCTTAGGCAGGCAGATCACTTGAGGCCAGGAATTTGAGACCACCCTGGGCAACATGGTGAAATCCCATCTCTATGAAAAATGTAAAACTTAGCAGGGCACAGTGGTCCATGCCTGTAATCCCAGCTACTCGGGTGGCTGAGGCACAAGAATCTCTTGAACCCAGGAGGCAGAGATTTCAGTGGGCTGAGATCCCACCACTGCACTCCAGCCTGGGTGACAGAATGAGATTCTGTCTCAAAAAAATAAAAATGAAAGTATAAATAAAAAGAACTGACCCAAAGTTACACAATGGGGCAAGAACAGGGCAAGGATTTGAAACTGCACCTGCAGCATCCTGCCCACTACACAGACCCACCTAAATTTTTATATCCCATTCAATATTCTTTTATCAGTGCTTACTCTGCTTTCCCTCTTCCAGCACAGAAATTTTGAGGAAAGAAATGAAAAGCCCAGGAAAAATGGAAAGTGTTTAGATGCGCATTTTATTAGCAGGTTCACTCTCTCCTCTCTCTCCTTCTTTCTTTCTCTTTTTGTTAAAAAGCAAAAGGCAAAAGAATTTGGCACCATTTCCATCATGTTGATTCTTCTGGGTTTCTCAAATGTTGTGATCCCTGGAAAGCCGGGATTCATGCTTACCTCCACTCTTCATTAAGGCGGCCGTGGCCGTGAGCTGGGGAAGGCAGGCTGCTGGTGCAGTGGGTGGGCGTGCTGAATAACACCCGAACCACAGCTGTGGCTGCCCTTGTCAGAGTGCCAGCCTGCCTAACCCAGTCTGTTCTTGCCTGCTACCTGGCCCTCGCCCATCTGCTGCAGAATTCATAAAGTGCTGAAGATCACAAACATCTGAACCTATTATAGGTAACATACTTCAATTACATTCTGATTGTGGGCTTGGCTTCCCCCAAGCCTGGTTTGTAATGGTGCACAGATCAAATTCTCCCCACAAAAGAAGCACTCATCTCTAGGTAATCTCATCATGTCGGGCGTGCTTAAGAAAGAAGCCATTCTCCTAGATGCTGCTTTGTGTCATTCAGTTACCTGGCAAAGGTTCCCCCAGATGTAAATGACAGAGAGAAAGAGAGAGAGAGATGTAAAGGACAGGGAGAGAGAGAGAACTGACTTAAAATCTTTTCCTAGGAACTTACCATGTTTGTGTATGGATCTGTAGTTTGCTTTCTCCACTATGGAGCAAGTGATTTGTTAGTTGAAATGACCTTAGCTCTCCTGAGGCTTATCTGTCTTGGTTGTTGGCTTATATCACGCAAATTATGACCACTCTTCCAAGGACATCAAAGAATAAACTGCCCATATGTCCTCAGACTGTGCTCACATGTCTCTTGCCTTGCCCCTCCCAAGGAGCTCTGGGCAGCACTTACCAGGCATATAGCACCCTGAGCTGGAGCAGCACTCAGGTTGACCCAGTTAGAAGCCTGACAAGGAGGACATCTCAGCCCCTGTTCAAGGCTACTTCCACTTTCGTTTTCTACTGAACTTGCAAACAAGCAGTTAAAAGAAACACACAAATGCCCAGCTGAGCCGTATTAGAGCATGAGGCAAAAGGAAAAATCAGAAATATCAGTACTGATTTTATTTAAAATTTTAGTATTTTATACACACTGAATTTTTGCATTAATTTTGATTTTTCAAACATATTGCATCAGAACCTGATTTATCTTGATTACGGAGTTTTTTTGGTGTTCTCTTAAATTTTGTTCCAAGTCCTAGCCCCAATATGCACCCATTGAGGAGTAAGACGCTGGAGTATTTCTGCATCAACTCCTGCCCTCATTGGTTGGTGGTTGCTCAGGGAGCATGTGTTAACTCCACAGCACTTCTAGCCTGCCCGCTGTGCAGGTTAGACAGGCACCATCAGCATCAGCCACAATGTCCAACTTGGACCAATCATCTTGGACAGAGAGAAGTAGCGTATGATTGGTAGCCCTTTCCAGAAACGATGTGGCTTGAAGGAGCATTTCCCGAAAGAAGGCTTTGTATTCTGAGCAGCCCTGTGTCTCATGAATGCTCTACATAGCCCTTTCTTAGATATCACAAGTCAATGCATTCCTTTTTTTCCCCCTCAAGATAGTTTGAGTTGTGTTCATGTCACTTGAAACCAAAGAGTCCTGACTCTTGCAGGCAGACAGCTGAGAGTAGTGTCGAGCCTCATTAGGGTAGGGCAACATAGGTGTTGGGGGATGTATTAGCCAGCATTCTCTAGAGGGACAGAACTAATAGTATATAATTTATTAGGAGAATTGACTCACATGATTACAAGGTAAAGTCCCACAATAGGCCATCTGCAAGCTGAGGAGCCAGGATGCCAGTTCAGAGTCCCAAAACCTCAAAAGTAGGGAAGTCCGTGGATGAAGGCCCAAGAGCCCCTGGCAAATCACTGGTGTAAGTCCAAGAGTCCAAAAGTGGAAGAACGTGGAGTCTGATATTCAAGGGAAGGAAGCATCCAGCACAGGAGAAAGATGGAGGCCAGAAGACTTAGCCAGTTTAGCCTTTCCACGTTCTCCTGCCTGCTTTTATTCTGGCTGTGCTGGCAGCTGATTAGATGGTACCCACCCAGACTGAGGGTGGATCTGTCTTTCCCAGCCAACTGACTCAAATGTTAATCCCCTTTGGCAACACCCTCACAGACACACCCAGGAACAATACTTTGCATCCTTCATTCCAATCAAGTTGACACTCAATATTAACCATCACAGGGGACCAGAGGAGTATTCCTGCATTTGGGGCATCATGGGGCTTTACTTCTCTAGCATGTCAAGGTAGGCTGGAAGAGAATTTGGAGATTCTGGGTGGCTCACTCTAATTGGGACTAACAATAGCAGCAAACTTTTATGGCACAGTACGGTTCTAAATCATGTTCACTCTCCTATTTCTTTCCCCACCAAGGCTTAGAGGTACAGGCAAGGCAAGTTATACAATCCCAACTTCACGGATGAGGAAACTAAGGCTTCAACAGTGACCCACCTATAGCTAAGTGGTAGCAGAGGATCTTGTCTTTTAAGTCACCAAACTCAAGCGATGAGACAGAACGATAGGGCTCATTTTGAAGCAGATTATCTTCCTGTTATTCTGTTGATGTAAACTTTAGTTCCTTGGTTCTATTCCACGAATTCTGTATGAAGTCACAAGTAATTGTCAGTGCTTGTCAGAAACAGGGACCTTGTCTTTGTCACCTAATCTGCAGCTCCCACACAATTCCCGGCAGGAATAGGTGCTTTGGCAATGTTTGTTGAATTGGATTAATACTGAGGAGGGAGAAGCTCAGAAAATTTCTGGCACTAGGATATGCTGGACATTTAGAGGAAAGATGGAATGCTAAGAATAGGTCCGCCATCCACTTAATGAATGTACTGTGCCAAATGCTGGATGTACACCTCACCTGTATAGCAACTGCATAAAGTAAACATCGTTCACCCTGTTATACAGATAAGAAAAGAGAAGTTCAGAAAGATAAGGATCTTACTCAGTGACAGGACTGGGACTGAAACCCAAGTATGCCTGACTCCCAAATCTGTGTTCCTGAATCATGTGTGCTCTGTCATTTGGAAGCTATACTAAGTCATCTTGCAATTCCATATAACAAGCTTGATAGAATGAATAGCCTGGTCTTACTTAAGGAGTTCCTTTTCCTCTCCTATCCTCTAGGAGGACTCCAGCATTCTTTGTACTTTTGCAAACGACGGGCAGAGAAGCACCAGAGGTTCTGGAGTTAGAGTAGGTTGGAGGCATTTAGGGAGAGTTTGGAGAAGGAAGCCTAAGACAGTATGGAATATGAGGTGACCAGGAGAAGGAAAAGGGGATACAAGAGTGTTACTGGGGGCTTACGAATTAGATTCCTATTAAATCAGTAAATATGCAATTATTTTTTGCTTATTTGGAAGGTGCATATTTGAATGCCAAACTGCTGGGAACTAAAGGATGTGGGTCAATGGAGTGTCATAGGAAGGTGAGTTGAGCTGCCCTGGAGGGATCCAGGTAGAGGCTGGGCAGCACCCCAGTGAACATAGATAGGGGATCCAGGCATTGACTAGAGGACAGTTGGACCACAAAACATTTCCAATTTTGTGTATCTCCAAATCTCCCGCCCTGGCTAAGCATGAAGGCAGCATAGCCACTTTGCTCATTCCTGCCACATGTAGTTCCCCTCCTGCCTTATCAAATGTTTGTCTGTCCCCACCTCCCAAACCATCTTAATTATTTGCAATGATCCGTGATAGACACATAAACAACTCTGCAGCTTAAAATTCCCCCATCAGGCAAATATGAAATTATTCACATTTTTCTTGCAGATTTTTCATGAAGCAAGTTGGTGATGAAATGACTCTCAAATGCCTTCCCCATTTTATGCTGGGGATTCTGCCTTTACCCTTTAATGGGTGTGTGTCTTCATGCCTCAGCTACACTGAGCGTTCTCCTTTCCTGTTTATGTTTATTTTGGAAGCAAAATGTGTTTACAAAATCAGTTAAAAAGTGTTAATGATCAGTTTCCAGAATACTAATGTGAATTCAAATTACTTTCACATGAATCAAGACAAATTAAAAAATGCCATTTGATCATAAACTGTTTTAAATTTGTGTTCTAAGTGGCGCAGCAAATCTGAATATACGCTTTTTAAAAAGCGCAGTTTAAAATAACCATTCTGATGGCATGAAGCAGTTTTGAATAAGAAGTCTCCTTCCAAGAGGAAAGGTCAGCTTTTGGGCATTCTTATGGGAGAAGGTATGGGGTGACATGTGCCCCCCACTTCCCAGAGAAAAATGTTGTTTGTAATTGTCAAAATTAGGACTGAGCTATAAAATGTTCATGATTTTCATCTGTCTTGTTCACTACTATTTTTCCAGTGTCTGAACCAGAGCTTGGCACATTATAGGCACTCTATTTGCAGAATAAATGAATGAATAAAATCAGCTATATAAATTATAAAATTTAATCCAAGATTTTATTTGCTCTGAGTTAGTATAAAAATTTTGAAGTTCATAGCAAGACAGAGTAGAAAAATGAGGGCCATGGCATGGAAAAGTCACCAATTCCAAATCCATGTAATATTCCTCCTTCTTGTGCTCTCCTGGCCCATGTTGGTGACCCAGTAAAGTAGCTTCTGCCAATAGTAGCTTCTGACAGTCCGAGACACAAGGGACTATGTTGGCTTAAATATGGCTTTTGTAGAATCACAACTGCTGTCTACCTGAATTTACCTGAATACCTTTGTCAGTGGTTCCATCTCCTACCTATAATGGAGATGGGGACTTGTGGGGTGACATTGTGCCACTTCCAGGCTTTTAGCAGACAACTTCTCCTGGCTTGGGTGATCTAGAGCAGTGATTTTCCAGCAGTTCCTGGGGGTCTGGTGAGAAGAAGACAGGCCTGGAGTTGAAGGAGAGAAAAAAGGCTGGGCTGGCCTGTTGGAAGGAGACTTCCACCTCTGCAAGCATCCCCATCTTGTTTGGATTGCAAACTCAGTGGCCAGGTAAGATTTTGTTTGATTAACATCTTCAAGTGCTATTTTTTTATTTTATTTTATTTTATTTTATTTTATATTTTATTTTATTTTATTTTATTATTTTTTGAGACGGAGTTTCACTCTGTCGCCCAGACTGGAGTGCAGTGATGCAATCTCGGCTCACTGCAACCTCCGCCTCCCAGGTTCAAATGATTCTCCTGCCTCAGCCTCCCGAGTAGCTGGGACTACAGGCGCACACTAATTTTTGTATTTTTGGTAGATACGGCATTTCTTCATGTTGGCCAGGCTGGTCTTGATCTCCTGACCTTGTAATCTGCCTGCCTCGGCCTCCCGAAGTGCTGGGATTACAGGCATGAACCACTGTGCCCAGCCTCAAGTGCTATTTTAAAAGATGGTGGTGGTTTGGGGGAGGATTGAAAACATTTATCTACACAGCTAAAGGAGCTGGCAAAGAATAAAGCTATGGTTTTGGATCCGGTTCCCCAAGGGGCAGTTAACTGCCTGCCTCTGGGTTAATGCATGCGGGGGCATATGCAGTGCCTCTGCTAGAAATGATGCAAGCTGAGATTCTCTAGGCTGTTTTGCAAAGACTCTCCATGTCTCTGTTTTGGAATATGTTTGTATCACAGGCTTGGTTCTAGCCGAGAGGCTGTGTAGAAGTGGGTGAATTTGACTTAGATGTTGCCCAATGTTCCAAGGGATCTTTGGCTCTTGGCCCCCAGAACAGAATCAGATAAGCCCACTCATAAGCAACTTTGAGAGAGTCCAAGTCTATGACTTCAAAGGATAAGGAGCTGTTTCAGAGAAAGAAGGAAGCTAGGCCGGGCACAGTGGCTCACACCTGTAATCCCAGCGCTTTGGGAGGCCAAAGCGGGCTGATTAAGACGTCAGGATTTCAAGACCAGCTTGGCCAACGTGGTGAAACTCTGTCTCTACTAAAAATACAAAAAATTAGTCGGGTGTGGTGGCAGGCACCTGTAATCCCAGCTACTTGAGAGGCTGAGGCAGGGGAACTGGTTGAACCTGGGAGGCGGAGGTTGCAGTGAGCTGAGGCTTCTCAAAAAAAAAGGAAGCTAAAGGATTTGCCATTTGGGACAAAATGATGTCTGAGCAGCCTGTCGGGATTAGAAGCACTTCCTAGAAGTCCTGGAACCCAGGACTTGCTCCTCATCCCCACCCCATCACTTAGACACTAGGCAGGAAATACCCAGTTGGGTGCCAAAGTGACCCAATTGTCCCTCCTCAATTGTCCCTCTACAAGCAGAGCAAGATGAGGGGAATGGCTTTGGACTGGGGCTGACTTGGACCACATCCCAACTCTGCTGCCATCTGAGCTCTGTGACCGTGAGGTTCTCCTACCACCCTTCTGAGCTTTTGTTTTCTTCACCTGTAAAAGTGCAGGAAGAATACTTACCTGTCACCAGAATATTCCAGGAATTAGAATTAATGTTTGGAAAGTTGTTGACACCTAGCAGGTACTCAAAAAATGGTGGCTATTACTACTACATTCTACAGTCTCTGCGCTACTTTGAAAGGACTTGCTTCTAGGGGAGCTTATTTCTAATGGGGGGATATTTTGGTTTTGAAGTAAAATCTATACCGTGTTAGATGGGAGGTGTGCTTTAGAGAAAAAATAAAGCAGGGATGGGAGACTGAGATGGCTGGGGAGTCTGAGGAAAGCCCCATTTATAGGTCTAAGAATGAGAGAGAGTTTCTGTCTTAAATTCCCTCTCCCTATTTTATCAAAGAGATTTTACTTCCAAATAAGTGTAAACAGGAAAAGGGAACAGAGCCTGAAAGACACTCAAAACAGACACTAAAAAATGCTGTCCTAGGGAGTCAGCTGGGGTGTCACCACTGACGTGGGACTTAGGGTGTTGAGCTGGAGTCCTGGTTTGTCATTTGAAAAGAGAAATCCTGATCAAGTTGTTGTACTGCCCTTTGACTCTATTTCCTTAACTGTAAATTGGAGGTAAGAATCCCTGTCTCACTTGCACGAGCAGGAGAGGCTTTCTGGTCTGTTGGGATTCTCAGATTCACAGGGATCAGGATGTGGCCATTGAAAGCTGCCATCCCAGGAGGCAAAACTATGGAAGATACAAAGGAAATCCGTACTCACCTCACTCTGCTCCCTCCTCCTTTCCATGTCTGCATGCACACACACACGCACGCACACACCCTGAGGTTGTCAGGGGACTAGAGGTGTCCTTGAAAGTGAAAGTCATTCCAAGGAAAGGAAATGTACTGGTGTTGGGAAGGTTCAGTAGGGCCCCTTCCAACAGGAATGGCTGACTCGCCATGTCCTCTAAAGATGCTGCCTTGATTCCAGGATTTCAGCATTGTCCAAGCTCTGTGGCACCTTGGACTGGTTGTATGTCACTCACAAGCAAATGTTTAGTCCTGTGCTGTATATATTTACTGTACCATATAAACAATAAACACTAATAACTCACTTCATCCCTTACGAGTTCCCCATCCATTTCCTGCCATTTCTGGAACTTTTGTCACGCGCTAGATGGTGTTGCTGACGTTTATTACTGGTTGCTCATATAGGGTGAGAAATCATTGCTGCCTCACAAATAGCTAGCATTGTGTTTTTTTTTTCTCTTTCATTGAAAAGTTATTCTAACTCAACCTAAATTTCCAACAACCAGGAAGTATTTAAATAAGTCATCTTCCATCCATTTGATGAAATTACATAACCACTAAGAATCATGATTTTAAAAGCTATTCAACAATACAGGGAGAAAAATGCTCACATTACAATATTAGGTTAAAAAAGCAATGCAGAAAATCATCTATCCAGCGTGATCTGATTTTGCCCATACATTTATATGTAGATTTATGTGGGCACATTAAAAGATGTGGCAAAAAAATGCTTGAAATGTTATTTCTGCGTGAGATGGTGGTGGGTGATTTTTATTTTCCACATTTTACAAATTTTCCACTGTGGACTTTTGGAAGCTGAAAAAATAGATTATTCCTTTATTTGAAAATTTTACTTTTAAAGGACATTTTCATAAATTTGTTTTTAAATGTTATTTCTTTAAAACATTTCAAGACAATCTAATACATATAACAATAAAAACACCAGCACTAATGTCTGCCTGACAGTGGCCAAAGTGGGTGAGTGTGAGAGAGATGGGTTTGGCAGTCACTGTGAAACCAGCAATGAGGTTAACTCTGGTTTGGGGACTATGTCTTCAGGATCTGTGCTTTGTTTTGTTTTTTCCCCTCTAAGTATGAGTGTTCTATCCACAACATTCACAGTCCTACATGTAGACATATGACAGGTGTATTTTCTGTTTTCAGATTTATATCCACCTACGAAATTACCCTGTGAAAGCCCCATCACTCACAGAAACTATTGCTGAGGAGGAGAGGATGATTTTATTTAGCTAATTTTTAACAAATCTCCAATGTTGCCCACATCTCCTGAAGCTGGGAGGAGGGATAATCAAGTCAAGCACCACTGACTAGGAGAATAGTGAACTGTGGAAAATGAGTTCTTAGCACGCCACAGGGCCACAACTCCATTTAAAGAACACGTTCATTATTCAGACACTCGGCCTTCTTCCGGGGCTGTTGGCCTGCCCCCAGGGCTGCCTCCATTCCCAGGGGCCCTGCAGCCTTCTGGGCCAGCCTCATACGCATGTTGGTGCTGGCAGCTGGTGTGGAGCAGCTCCAGGCACCACTGCAGTGGATCCTGGTAGCAGCTCTGAGAAGGACACGAGCACTTAACTGATGTTTTCATTTTCCAGATGAGGAAACTGAGGCTCTGATGGACGCTGTTGCTTGCCAGGGTCACGCAGCCAATCAAGGATAGCTGTACCCACATGTTTTCACTCCAAGACCATTGCCATTTCTAATGTGAGAAGCATCTTCCCTCCACAGGTCCAGCTTTAGAAAATGTGATTCTGACCAGCTAGCCTATGTTAAGATGGATATTTAAAAACCAGCTGTAAACAAACAAAGATAAAAACAGCAACAATAAAAAAAGACAGACTTCCAAAATAATTATTAAATAAAAAATATAAAAGATTGCAGTTTTGAGCTATCTAAATGTGAGACGAGCATAAAGGCAGACAGAGCTGAATTCAAACCCTAGCTTAGCCACTGCCTAGCTGTGTGACCTTACACAATATACTTAACTTCTCTGAGCTTCAGATCTCTCATTAATTGTACAGGGATTGTAAAATCTGGCTCATGTGCTTGCTGTAAGGGCTTAGCAAGATAATGGAGGTAAAAACTCTCCTTTCACTCTGCCCATATAGTAGACCCTCAACAACATATAGTTAGTTTCTGTCTCCTCTTCCTCTGCCTCTCCCTCCTCACTTCTCATTTTTCTTCACTGATTCTTCCAGCAGTTCTGAAAAGGGGGGCAGGATGATTCATATGTTCAATAAACATCTAAGTGCCAAGCATTATTCTAGATGCTGGGGAGAGAGGGCACTTTGGAGACTCATAACTCCACATGGTAACCATCAGCAGGAGTGCCAGAGGGGCTGGCACCTTTGGAGGGGTGCATCCACTTTGCTTTTTTACTTTATCCATCCAGCTCCTGCAGGCATTTGAGTTTATGGCCCTGATCTAAGGTAAAGTTAATCAAGAATTTTCTAAGACTCTGTGGAAGCTGTTAGGTTACTCCCAGCAGGACCTCGTTTCAGGAGGGGCTCTAGTTGCAAAGCTCAAACCTATCAAAGCTGGCATTCATCCTTTGCTGGGATGCCTGGGAAAGACTGCAGCCCAAAAGACTAATAAATGAAGTGGTTGTCATTAACTATGTCTTAATTCATTCATAAGTCACCCACCTCACAGTACTAGATGTAATAGATTCTAGGTACATATAGGGTGCTAGAGATGTATATCAATGAAGAAAACTTTGTCCCTGGTCTCAAGGAGTTGACAAGTTAAGCAGGCATACAAGCTTATAAAGAAATCACTACAACAAAGCATGAAATTTGTGAGTCTGGGTATAGGGTACAGATGGGGAACCACGGGAAATGAGGCTGAAGAAACAGACAGTGTTCAGATCACACAAGGTTTTGATGACCCTTCTAAGGAGCAGAGAATTCTTCTGAAGCAAAGAGAAACCAATGAGGAGTTTCAGTAAATGACTTCCCCTCCTCCAAATCCATTTTCTTTCCATAGTTAATAATTTATTTTTTGAAAGTACTGGAAGGGGACTTAGAAATCATCTAGTCCAGAGGTAACAAACGGGATTCATCTGATGAGCCAACTCTGATCAGAAGGTGGGAGCTGTCTGTGTTAAGAAGGATGCTGCAGCCAAGTCTAGGCTCAGTAAAACCACAATTGATTCATGATCTCTGCCACATACAGAGAAAGGAAAAGGTGGCGGCCACCCTAAGAGTTGAATTATCATCTTTTTAAAGTAAGGACATGTCTTTGCACAAGTCACATAACTAGTTGGTGCCAGAGCCAGGCCTAGAACCCAGGACTCCTGGGTTGCAGCCGAGAACCTATTCTCTGCACCACCTTCACTCAGTCCTCCTTTGTGAGCAGGAGCAGAGCAGGAAACCTGGTTCCCATGACAACCAGCCTTTATGTCTCATAGGGTATCAAGACCATCCAGCCAGAGAGTGCTAGAGTAATAGGGGGAGGGCTTCTGTCATGTAACACTGTGTAACAAACCACCCAAAGTCTAAATGTCTTACAATAGTTTATTATTGTCTCTCATGATTCTGTGAGTTGACTGGACTCAGTGGTCTGGCTTGGGATGTCTCATACAGCTGCAATCAAACGGCAGCTGGTGTTGGAGCTATCTGGAGGCTCCACGGGTGGGACTGTGAAAATGGCTTCTTCCCTCACACCTGGCACCTCCATGCCCCTCTACGCAGCTTCTCTCTTCATCAGGAGCCTCACCCGCCATGGCCTCTGCAGGGGTCTCTCTCCAGTGGAGTAGCTGGACTTCTTACACAGTAGATGGCTTGCGAGAGCATACAAGTGGAATCTGCTATGCCTTCTTAAAGCCTGGAAGCAGCACAGTGTGATTTCTGCCACATCCTGTTGGTTATGGGTGAGTCACAGGTACAATCCAGATTGTTTGGAAGGGTGGGAGGGGACTGCACAGGGATTTGAACACCAGGAGTGCTTCATGGGGACCGACCCGGGGGACAAACTATCACTGGAGTGAAAGCAACGGAAACCCAGCTGGAGTCTCAGTTGTTCCACCAGTAAGCAGGTGGCCTTGGCGAGGCCTGTCGGGATACCAGTTTCCATCTCTGGACTGTGTCCCAGAGGGGACAAAGCTCCCGCCCTGGCAGTAAGTGCTTCTTCTCCTCTGCCTTTTTCCCTGCTCTGCCCCAAGACTTCTCAGGACAGTTTCTTCCTCAGCACTATTTTCCTTGTGGTGGAGTTGGAAGGATAGAAACTCTAATCAGCAGTCAGAGAGGGATTGGCACTGGACCCGACGTCTCATTATATTGAACATCATTGTGCCAACCTAAGGGAAACGGTGAGGGGTTGTTTGTTATCGATGGCAAATCTTCTTCCAAGAGTGGCGGGTCCTTCCGTCAACAACACAAAGTGTGCTCGCTCCCGGCCCCCTTTCCAGCCCTGTGACTTATCAGGCCTCTAACCTCTTTTTCCCCCACAATGAGAAATATCCAAGTTGATAACAGCAAAAACTTGATAATGACTAGCGTTGGGAAGAGATTAAACTACTTATAATTCTAAATTGTTCAAAATCAACTCTCCTGACCTGCCAGGATAGTGAGACTTAGAAAAACAAAAGCAAAACCAGAAAACCAAAGCGGCACAAAGAAACAACTTCAGAACACAAATTTAAGACACGAATTTTGCTCTGTTCCTAGTTTTGTCTCTGAGCAGTGGAGCTATTTCTAACAAAAGAAAATCTCCATGTCCGTCCTATGTTTGGAATATTCACAAGTGTGTAATTCCTAGAAGTGTGCTGAGAATGATTTCGATAAAGAGAAAGGTGCTTGACTTCTGAGATGCTGAGAATGATCTGTTTTTATGGAATGTTTTTCAAACGTGAACAGGCCAATGAGAGAAATGTACTGCCCTCTGTTGGACAGAGATAGCAAAATCAGCCAGGGCTGGAGGAGGAAGCTCTGTGGCAGTGGCTTCAGCCTTCTTGAGAAGGTCTCCTTGGGCTCTTTTAATTATGATGACACAGACCTCTCATTTAAATGTGGCCCAAGAAACACAGAAGTAAAATTTTAGAGACACCCACATAGATAAGATTTGCATTTCTACAATGTATCCAGCTATGTGTTTTCAGTTTTAACAAAGAGAGAAATGTCAAAAAATATACTAGTAAAGTGCAGGGTTTGGGGAGATATATATGTAATAAGTACTTGAAGTTGAAGAATTGGGACTGGAACTACTCTATTCATAAGTTTATCAAACACAGAAATGGCTTATCTGACCTAAGATGCTGTATCCTACAATGATAATATTACTTCAAAGGAGTTTTAGAGACTCAAACTGTCACTGTCTCTTTGAGGAACACAGTCACTAATTAAGCTTGAATGATGCTCTCCCCCGCAAACATCCATGATTATTATTGTTTTCTGCTGGCCAGGTCACCTATGGAATATAAAGAAAAGCAAATCCAGGCTTTGGCCCTCCCAGGGGAATGATCATGTCAGCAAAGAATTCACAAGGACGTTGACTCCAGGGAAAGGAAGAGGCTATTTTTGTTCATTCACCGGAAGCTAGAGCTGCTCAGAGCAAGAAAGATTCAGCTATGATCTACTTTTGCTTCCTTTCAAAACTAGAGAGCCATTTTCCCAAACACCTGTTACCCTTGCTTTAAAAATATCTTGAGAAGAGTGGAACTAGAGAAAGGAAGGAGTGTGAGGGAAAGGATTACAGAAGAGAACATGTCTTCTGTGTGAATGGTCTTGACATTTCATACAACAATTAAGAAATTAGCAAAAAAAAAAGGCACTCATCACTTGGACTCATTAACTCCACTTCTAGGAATCTATTCACAGAAATACTGGTAGAAACACACCAATGTGGCTACAAGAAGGTCCACTGAAGCATTGCTTGTAATAATAGCAAATTAGAAACGACCAAAATATCCTGAATAGAGAACTGCTGGAATAACGATGTTACACAATGGAACACCATGCAGCCGTTTAGAACAAGGAGGTTCTCTGGGGGCTCACGTGGAAAGTACACCACAATAGGTTAAGTTATTAAGTGACTAACACATGTTGCATAACAGAAGTGCTGTTTTCCATTTCTGTAAATAAAATTGTATTATTAATTGTAGTTTGTTGCTTAAAAAGAAACCTGGAAGAATATACACCAGTCCATTAACAGTGGAAATCGCTAGGAGTTGGGATTATGAAAAGTGGCTACTTCTTAAATGTAATCAGTCCATATTGTTTGGCATCTTTACTACTAGCATATATTACTTTTGTTATCAGAAAATAGAGCTTACATTTATTTCATTGGATAGATATGATTTTCTCTCAGCAGAAGTACTACAGGAAGCTACCCATTCATAGGTAGGAAGCACTTCACATTATCACTTTAATGATAGAATTAAATTGCTCAAGCAAATCACAAAAAGAAAAATCAGATGAAATATATAATGTAAATGCCCAGTGCCTGGCATATAACAGGTATTCAATAAATATTTGCTCAATGAGAGAATAAATAAATGAATGAATGAGGAACTGTTTTCCTATGTGCTTTGTTTTATTTGCCACCTGTTTAAAAAATTGTCTGTAAGTAAATACATTCCCTTTGAATAATATCTCCAACAGATTTCCCTGATTACAGAATTCATTTTTTTCTCTCATACATCACCAGAAATCAAAATGCTAGGGTGGGGAGTGTGGGAAGTGGTGAGGGAGACAAAAAAATCAAGGTTTTAACATGAGGGAAAAGGGATTTTCACAAACCACCAAAGTGCTACTTCTCTTGGAAGAAGTGCACCCTGGATTTTTTCCAGCTGAATTCTGCAACAAAACCCAAGGAAAATGAACATTAATCTTTTATGAGCTAAGCCCCCAAACGAACAGGCTTTGAGCTCAACCCTAATTAGGTTGCATCTCAATACAGAGAACCCTTAACGAATAAGGACACATAACAACACAGGCAAGCTCTCTGCTGGGACTGCCTCAGAAATGCAGGGGCCGCCCAGGCCACTCTCAACTGCTCCTGTGCATCAGGGTCTCCAGCTTTACCTGGGAAATACACATTCATCTAGGAGAGAAAGCAAATGGAGTTTTCTTTAACTGAAACTCTTGGCCATTTTGCTACCTCCATGGCCATCTGGGGGGTCTGTGGCTAAATGAGAAGAGAAAGAGACAAGAAGCAGTGCTCTTAGAGTGAGTTTCAGCAAGTCAAGGTTTCTTCTGCTTTGTGCCCTGTGGAGGCTGTGCTCAGAAACAAGAAAATCCGCATATGCATTATATGCATGATGTGGGAGGGTGTGCAGTGCTGTGGTGCCTGAGAGACCTGGGTTTGAATGCCAGCTTAGCCACTTTCTACTCCTGTGACCGGGGACAAGTTGCCTACCCTTTCTGAGCCACAATTTCCTCATCTATAAAATGCAGATAAAGGTGCACTTGGTTGGGAGGAGGAAATGAAATGAACTAAGTAGCTCTCAGATTGTTCATTGCTGACCAAGACCTTATTTCTCCAACCACAGCTTCCCCAGCCCCATTCTATCACACAACTTCCACCTCTCTCATTCAATCCCAACAAAACCTTGTAAGATAAGTGTGATAACCCCCGTTTTATAATTAAGGAACTCAGAGAGCAGAGGTCATTTGTCCGAGGAGACAGAGCAAGGGAGCAGCAAAGCTGGGATTTCACCTCGAAACCGTCCAACCCAAATCTCATGCTAACCACAGGATTGTGGGTCAACAGAGCTGATTTCAAAGACAGGGAGGACTGCTAGTGTTCGACGTCTCATAGTCATGGAATTCTGGATTCCAGGACCCATAAACAGGTTCCAGAGTCACCAGAGGTCCTGTGTAGAGAGGACTCAGGATGGACTCTGATGGTGCCATTTTGGTGAAGGGTGTGTGGGGGGCTCCCTGCCCAAGGCAGCTGGGCTACCGTATCCAGCCTTAGGAAAGGCACCCGTGTGAGCCTTCGGTGTACCTGGAGGACTGCTCCAGACAAGCCTCTGGGTAACTCATGGCCCCGATATAAACCCATATTGTCTCATCTTGTCTGCATTGTTTCTGTCTTCATTCAGAACATTTCCTCATTTTCTTTCCCACGGTCACACATTGGGATGGTCCTTGACCTCCATGAAACAATTGTGTTGACATCCTCCCCATCTTCCTCATGAGCAGCCTCTCGCCCCACCCCTACCCTTAGACCACTGGAGTGGACACTGCCATCTCCTAGATTCTCTGATACCATTTGTCTGTCTTATACTAAATCTCTTTTCCCCTGCTTGCTTCCCACACTAGCCCAGCATCTCCCTGCTGCCCAAGAATGCTTTATCCTATTACTGTAATTAACTGGTACCACACTAGAAATCTGAGCCAGAATCAGAACTCTCAGGTGAAGAAGATTTGCCAAGGGCTACAGTGCATGAGAATTGGAGTGGATAGAACTTGGCACTTGAAACCTCTTTCCTCCATACAGAATCTTATTCTAGAAATTCATTAACTCTGAGCTGTGCAGCCACATTTCCAGAAGAAGCTGGGGTCCAGGAATGCCTTTGGATTCTGCAATCCTGCTGTTTTCAATTGCCAGTCCCCGAGTGTTTCCTCCTCCTCTTCTCATTGTCAGAATGTGCTTCATTATAGAATTCTATGATTATTTGTTGTAGTAAATTGCAATGATATTTATATTACTCAACATTTACTGTGCATCTACTATGTGCCCACTCCTGTGCCGAATATCTTACACATGTCTCATCTGACCCTCACAAACAACTCTGAGAGGGTTCATTAGTTCGTTCTCATGCTGCTAATAAAGACATAACTGAGACTGGGTAATTTATAAAGGAAAGAAGTTTAACTGACTCACAGTTCCACGTTGCTGGGGAAGCCTCACAATCATGGCTGGAGGTAAAGGAGGAGCAAAGTCATGTCTTACATGGCGACAGGCAAAGAGTGTGTGTGCAGGGGAACTCCCCTTTATCAACGATCAGATCTCATGAGACTCATTCACTATCATGAGAACAGCATGGGAAAGATCCACTCTCATGATTTAATTACTTCCCACCAGGTCCCTCCCATGACATGTGGGAATTATGGGAGCTACAATTCAAGATGAGATTTGGGTGGGGAGACAGCCAAACCATATCATAGGGGCAGTATAGTTATTCCTGTCTTATGGATGTGGACAGCAAGCTCAAAGCATTAGGCGTCCTGGGTGTTTCTAACACAAATTAATGTTTGAAAACCTCTGGCTTAAGCACTGCGGGAACCTAGAAGGAGGGAGGTGATGTCCAGCCTGGAGAATCAAAGTTAGAAGTGAGAACTGAACTGGGTCTTGGAGGATGGGCTGGAGGAAGACAGGAAGAAATAAGGAAGAAAAGCTTTCTAGGTAGAGGGAACAGCACGAGAGATGACACAGAGATGGAAAAAGATACAGAACTGTGAAGACTACAGTGCCTGATATAGAGGGAGCCTTTAAAACCTTGTGGAACTGAGTTCCACTGAACTGCTAGCTTGGCTGTAGCAAATGGATCTCACATGATCACGTGCAATCTAGAAGCAGGTGCTTGCAGAGGAAGGGAGGGGCAAGATGCCCTGCTGTCTGGGCTTGCTGGCCACTCACTGAAGTCTCTAAACCAACTGGTGAAGTAGCTTTCATGGGTCCTGTTTTACAGACAATAAAACAGAGTCTCAGCGAGACAACTTGCTTAATTGGGTCAAAAGCCTAGAAAACGGTAGAATCTGTATTCAGACCCAGCTCTGTCTGGCTCCACAGGGCCCTAGTTCACCCTCCAGGCCATGCTGATGAAGGAAGGTCTGCCCCCCATTTGCAGGCTCCACGAACTTCTTTCTGGACCAAAAATGAGTCAGACACAGACTAGCCTTGATGGGTCACACCCATCTCCTTTAAGAAGCTACTGCTTTTCACTTTCTTGGCATTTTCCGTATGAGATGCAGCCATGCCCAGCTTCTGGGTGCCCCTCGAGAGGAAGAAGGCTACAAAATGCCTTTGGGCAGGCGAGGAAGCACCCAGGTATGGGAGGCAGCTGCAATCAGCTGAGAAGGCTTTGTTGCTTCGAGCAAAGCCCCAGATGGGGCCTCCAATGAGATCAACCCCATCCTCCCTGGCTGCCAATTCAACATCTGCGCCTGACATATTGGCCTGCAAATATTTCAGGTCCACACCCGCAAATCCAGATGTGTTTGTGTCATGAACTCTCTATATTCTGCTAGAAATTACTGAAGTCTGAAAAAAGAAATTAAGCATTTGCTCAGGCACACATGAACCAGTGACCTGAAATTCTCTGTGTATGTCCAGGTTTTGGGTGCTCACACTTAGGGACTATCAATACCAGTTTCCACTCATCTCCTGGCCCTATTTAACTTCATAGGAGGCCATATGTAAAGCGGCTGATGTTTCCTTTCAATTTTGTGCCTCTTGGAAGGTTTATGAAAGTGAGTTGCCTTTGCACGGTGGCCAGGCATTGTTTTGTTTTTACATATTAGTAGTTAGGTTGAAACTTTGATCTGGTTTTCAAGCACTGCATTTCCAACAATAGAGTAAACCAAGGAGCATTGCAGAGCAGCCCTGGCTTCACATAAGGGTCACCTGGGGGGCTTCACAGACACCAGTTATTCAGCCCCCATAAGAATATCTGGATATAGAAACCCGGCACCAGTGTTTATTTTTTCAAAATTCCCCAGTCATTTCTAATCCATAGTTAGTGTCGAGAACCTCTACTATGGAATCTACCCTTCTAGACTGTTATAAAGCAATCAAAAACAAAAACAAAAGCAAGGTGGGAGTGGGGAGGGAGCAGGTGTAGAGGTTAAGACAGGAATGGTGCATATCAAAATAGTAACGCTGGTGAGGTGGGCATCGGCTTTACCTCGAAAAGTTCCAAATCAACTCTCAACTCTCACGGACTGATGAGCAACTCTGGACAAGGCATTCAATCTTACAGAACCTGTTTCCTCATCTGTCAAGGGGGTAATGATACTTGACTGGGCCGGAAGAAAGCTGAAATAAGAATATGTTAGTAAAGTGCCTTGCAAAGTGCCTGGCACAGACAGGGCATTCAGTAAATGGTACCTATTATGGTTAGGTTTCAACACACACACACACACACACACACACACACACGAGAGACAGAGACAGAGAGAGAGAAAGAGAGAGGGAGACAGACAGAAGACTGGAATGATGTATATCAAAATATTAACACTGGTGAGGGGGATTGCAGATGCATTTTTTTCTTTCTTCATTTACTATGGGTTTGACAATGACCTTTTTCCTTCTAACAAAAGTAATATAAATTATTCTTTATGGAAGTTATAATGATAAACTTTGAAGGACAAAATCAGAGTACAAAACAGTATTTGTAATATAAATGTAATTTTTAACAGAAAAAAAGATCAGCAAAGTACCTGGAAGGAAGTCTTACACAATGTTGAGGCCAGGTTCTGCACACAGCCCTTCCTGCCCTTCCTTCCTTTCTTCCTTTTGTGTTCTCCAATTCATTCTGTAATGAGAAGCTACTCGTGTTGGGTTCTGCCTCCCCCGACCCTCTGAAGATTTATCCAGGCTGGCGCTGCGTCCGTGAGGCTTGTGATACAAAATCTTGTCCTGATGCAAAGCCTTCCACGGTTTGCCAAGCCTGGACTAGGGCATCCTTCACAGACCAGGCCAGAGCATCTGGAAGCAGGCACAGGCCATGCAGCCACTATATGCTGTGTCGGCGTCTCCAGCAGGGTCCCCAGGCAGTATCTCACTCTGTGGTTCCCCCCAAGGCCCTTATAGTAGCTTCAGAGGCAACACTTTCCTCCCTGTGAGTGTGGGTGATGACAGCAGCCCTCAGACACGAAGATGCACAACCAGTAGGCCAGGGATCCTTTAGCAGCAGTGGGAAGGCTGCCACCACCATGGTGGGCCTGTCCTCAGCCCAGTGGCTTCCCAAGTACACACAGGTGCATGGACTCCCTGAGTGGCTGTGGGTGGTGTCTTCAGTGATGCAGATTTTAAAACAGTGGAGAAGCTTTGAGGTGCTAGAAATTCCTTCTTCAATACTCATGACTCCATTCTCTTCATCACCAAACATTTTTGTATATGCCAGGCACTTCTATAGAAGAAACTATGTGCCACAGCTTCTGGCATGTGCCAAGCACCACATAGCCAATGGGAAGGCAGATAAATCAGACACAGTGCTCCTAAGGCACTCACGGAAGGAGGAATATGCCAACCTGCAATGACAATACAGAGGGAGAAGCACCTTGTTGGGGAAGCTGGGTGCTGAGCACATAGTGGGCCTGGGCTGGGGGAGACGGTCAGGGAAGACCCTGATGCCTGAGCCAGTTCTTGTAGGATAAGCAGAAATTACTAGAAGAAGGTGGGGAGAACATTTCAGCAGAGGGAATCCCAAGGGTGGCTGCTCAGAGTCACAAGGCATCTTCTGGAAACTGCAAGGAGGACAGCAGGGTGGAAGGGAAGAGCAGAGAAAGGGTGGGATGGGCAGGGTTGGGAATATTCCCAGAACTTTCCCCTAGAATTTCCCAGATCTTGGACATTTCTGTACTTCCTTGGTGGCTTTTACCACATCTGTGTTCCACCTGTGTTATTATTTTAAAGATATTTTTAAATGAGTAATTTTTCAGTTAAATACACCCTCGAAGGAAATTTGGCATTGTTACCATAAATAGAAAATCAATAACCTTTGCTTGTTATAAATGGAAGCTAATTATAAAGACAAATAGAGTTCCAAACTACTACATTCAACACACACACACACACACACACACACACACACACACACACACACACACACATACACACACGAGAGACAGAGACAGAGATAAACAGCTTTGAAAACAGGGCGGGCTGAGTCTGAATCCTGCATTCTTTGTTCAAAAGGGCAGTTAGCAAGTGTTAGAGGATGATAAAGAAAAATGGAAATTTTCTTTGGGATAATCAGAAGGCTTAAAGGAGAATTATGAAGGGAATATGTTTCTCACCACATGTTTCAATGTTCCTTAAGGCCCAGGCACTGGGTGCCACCTAGAACATTCTCTCCTGCCACTAGACAGGTGTGTCCCATGTTCTGGATAACAGTCCCAAAGAAGGGGCGTCCATGGGAGGATGGTCACATTTCCGAAGATAGGAAAGCCAGAGAAGGAGCAAAGAGAAGCCCAAATCCGTCCCCAAAAACACATCCTGAACTTCCCATGCACTGTAAGCAATGTCTTCAGGCACTAGCCTGTGAAAGCTGTGAGTGGAAGAACCTAGAAGCTATCTCCGCCTCTTCCATGGAGCCATAAAAGGGGCTGGAATCCCCTGAGCTCTCTATAAACAGTTCTGCTGGCAGGGCTCACCATTCCCTAATTGACTGTGCTGAAAATTATTCCTGATGCCCCCAAAGTGAGCTTTTATCTTATCACAGCTTGGTAAATATTATGATACATTGTGGTTTTTATTACCACAGAAGTATACATGTTAACTTTTCCATTTATGAGAGGGGTGGCCAGAAAAATCTCAGTGGCAAGAGCTTGAAAGCAATTACAACCTTGCTATTTGGAGATTTGGCCAGATGTCAAGGGAGTTTATAGCCAAACCACTACTTTGGTGGTGTTTTGTCCCCCAAAGTAATCCAAAAATTAATGTACCAGAAAGAAATAATACGTTTGTATAGTACATTGTGAGAGCTGAGGCTTGCTCTTAAAGGGAATACCATGGAAATGCTTTTACCAATAATGAGATAAATGCATTTTGGGCATGTTTTTGACTTGGGTTAATACGTCTTTCTTAGGCCCGTGAACTTCTAAAATTGTAGAAAGCTTAGAAAAAAAACGAAAAAATATTATATTATGTGTGTTTGTGTGTGTGTACGTGTATGTATAGATAGATATCCATACCCCAAATTAATTAACTGGCTGGCATCAACAACAGTAAGCTGCTCCAATAAAACTCAATTTGAGAAAATGAAGTAAGAATTTACCTCCCCCAATTCCCGTACAACAGCAGCCTTGTGTTATGTAGCTGTGTGAAACCTCTGGAAGACAGGAAAACCTTTGGCCTCATAAGTCCACTTTGATGCCACTGCTGGACTAATCCCAATGTAGAAAATTTCTGGAAACAACCCATGTGACAATCACCTCCAGAACCCATGGGAACCTGCAGGAACTTCAGTACATTGGACAGGATCTTCTTTACACCCAAAGATGGCTTCTTGAACAACAAGACCCAAAAGCTGGTAAGATTTTAGCTAAACTCAAGTAGCTTGGTTTGCTTTTCTCACGTAGGTAACTTGTGAGAAAATTTGGCAACTTTTCCACAACCTGTCAGACACATTTGCTGTATTGTGATCAAGGACCTCTTTGCATTTTTAAGTTTGATAACTTAGTTAAAACAAGAACAGTGAATAAGCACACAAAGTTGTGTGCACGAGATGTTTGTTCCTTTGTTTTTAATTAATAATGAAAGATTGGAAACAACCAAAATCTAAGAGATTGATTAAATATTCTATTGTTGTTAAGAAGATAGGTCTTTATGCATTAAAATGGAAAGGTATTCACCAAGTGGAAAGGAAGTACTTCACAGAATAGTCTGTCTCTCTCTCTTCCTCCCTTCTAACCATATATATAATATATTCTTCTGACCTAATATATATAATATATATTCTTCTAACCTTGTATATATAAAATATATATTCTTCTAACCTAATATATATGTATTCTAACCTTATATATATAATTCAAATGAAATAATATATATAAAATAACCTAACCAAATATATATATAATATTTTCCATTAACATTAAAATATATATAGCTTTGTATATTCACATATGCTTAAAAGTTCTGGAAGAGTGATATGATATGAGCCATTCTTAGGGGGAATTTGGATCATGGAGGGATTTAAACTTTCTTCGTATTGCTTGATTTTTTATTTTTTACAAAGTGCTATGCATTTTCAACATTTTAGTGGAATTCTTTTTAAAAGAACAAAATGATGGGTGCTCACTGAGGGGTTAAAAAAAAAAGAGAGAACATATTGAAAAGAAAATCTTAATGTGCTGTCTTCCATTCCACCAACTGAGGAACCATTAAGGAGATGGAAAGAAATGAAAGCAAGATCATATCAGACCAAAGACTCTTCTGCTCTAGATTTAGCTATCATTTTCAGATCAAATGCTGCTTTGCTTAACACAAAACCTTGGTCCTTGATTACTCAGCCAACTCATGAATCTACAGAGAAACTCAGACTCAGAAATGCTTCCTAATGTGTAGTCAATACCAATGGCATCAGGGAGACCACCAACTCAGTCTCTGGCTTGATGGAGTCTGCCAACAGTTAATTGATCCAGCAAGCCCAGGTTCACCTAGAATCTCACTTCTTAGAGCATCTAGTAGCCTCTGAAATATGCTGGACATTTCATTTTCATAACATCTGTCATTTATTAAGCACCAACTATGTCCCAAAGACTGTGCTAAGTTATATGTGTTACCTTTCATCTTCACAAAACGTTTGTAGATGGACATTATCATTTCCATTTTACGGATGAAGAAACTGAGGCCCAGGATGCTTAAGTAACTTGGCTAAAGTTATAAGCTCACAAGTGACAAAGTCTGTACCTCGATCTCTGCCTGTCTGCCTTTATTTTTTAATTTTCAGGCTATTCGATGCAGGGCTTCAAGTCCTATCTTCCTCCTAATGACCGTGGAAAGCTAATCTCTCTCTGAAAATCTTCAATGTAACCAAAGACTTACTTATTCACCTGCAGTATCAGTAAATTTCCCCCCTTGGTTTGTACAAATTACTGTAGCAATCAAGATGCATGCATCCCATTGTTCTTTGACATTTAGATATTATAAGCCTTGGATAGTTTTTTAACTAAAGCAGCAAAATCTTTTCACAAATGAGTTCACTTCAGGGAGAAAAATCTGTTGGCAAGGGAGAAACTATAACTTGTCAAAGGCATGCATACTTTTTTTTTTTTTTGCTAAATTCATGTTTTTCCTTGTCAACCAATGGATGAGCATAAAGACTTTTGTAATATTCGTTTTTTTGTGATTCACTAGCGATATCATTATGATATAATATTCTCTTGGCAATAAGGAATAATTTACAGATCCTGGGGATGAGGCTTTTAATGATGGTGCTTATAGGATGTTGACTCATGCACATCTTTTTCTGAGTTAAATTCTTACATCTTTTTAATAAACTAAAATCAAAGTACCATGCAGTAAGTGCTCTGGTGCTCTCTTGAACGTCCACTGCTCCCTTCCCCACTGTGTTGCAGTCTAGTGCTTCAGGAGTTGACTGTAGCTCCAGGGATGGACTTTGAGCAGTCCAAGCCAACCACCAGGAGGAGCCTTTCCCTCCTGGTTTAGAAATTGGGAACTCAGGTATAACCCAATCAGAACATGGCATTCCCCTGGCCACCTGAATTGGTTCTGGAATAAACATGTGATCTCATTTGAGCCAATAAGATATTTAAGGAAGTCCATGGGGGCTCCTTGGAAAAGTTTCCTTTCTCCTAAGGGATACCCATAGAAAAAGCCAGTCTCTCAGCCTCTAGACATTGTCTGGCCCAGAATGCCAGGCTTGCAATAACTGTAGCCGGTTCAATAACACCCAGAGAATGACACTAGGATGCAGAAGAGGACTGAGACGAGAGAATATCAGAAAAGAGGAGCTGAAACTGCTAGGCTAAACCAACCTGGAGCCAGCTCTGCCTTTGGGTGTTGTTACACATGCCAACACAGTTTCTTATTATGTCAGCCATTTTGCATTTCTGTCACTGTAGCCGAAGCATCCTAACCAATACTGACCACAATGATTTCCTCAACATAATTCCCACTTTACCATGATACTGTCAAAAAGGCTTCAATAAGTACCTCCTCTTCGGAAATGAGACCATCAGCAACCATTCAATTTCATGAACCAGGAAACTAAGACCCAAATCAAAAAAGGCAGATGACTTAAGCTTACCCAGAAATATGACCTTATTTGGGTTTCAGCTTTCTTGCTTTCTCCATGAGGATGTCTAAGTCACAGTCACCAAATATGTCCAAAGAGGGTTTCTAAAGCATTGGCAGCCCATGCAGAAGAGTATAGGCATTGATTTCTGTTTAGCCTAAATTGAGGCCAAAATCATGCAACTGCCTACCCTGGGCCTATTGATGGAGATGAATTCTAGTCCTGAAACCTTATTTCAGGTGGCAAGCATAAGGCACTTTTGTTCTTGCAGATCTTGTTAGAGCAATCTATATTAAAGGCATCTTCTTTTCTTTTATTTAGTAATTTATATGTACTCAGGCCAAATCCATGTCCCAGGTCTTCTACAGCTCAATGTAGCCATGGACTAAATTTTTACCAATGGGATGTGAGAAGAAGTGATATGTGTAATTTTCAAATCATGTCTTTAAAAGGAAGCACTAGAATCTTAATAGTTATTCAGTCTGGATGGTACACATATGGAGATTAATTTTTTTCTACTTTGTACATGTTTGGAATTTTTCAAAACTATTTTTAAAGAAAGTTGATTATTTTCTATTTCTTTCCCCTTTCTGCTGGCTGGAGTGGGGACGTGGTGCTGAGATAGCTTTGACCTTATGGCCTAGGGAGGGACTATAGAAGATGGTGAAACAATCAGAAAGAAGAAACCTGATTCTTGGAACACGTTGAAGGCAAAGCTACCTCCCTGGAGCATTGATTGGCCTGAAATTCTGCAGCAGAGACACAAAACTTTCTATTGTTTAAAGACATGGTTATTTAAGTCTCTATTAAAGTTAAAAGATGAATATCAGAACTAATCATCGAATTTCTCCATGCCTCCCAAGTCTAGGAGTACCAAAATAATTTCATTGTGAATAATGCCTAAATGACGTTTGCCTCCACTTGCTACTGTAGGACTGTGGCCAACAATATCTTCAAGATTTCCCTGAAGCATCACATATGTGTACAAACAAGACGGGTCAGCTCACCTGTCAGTGACCACATGCTATCTCTCTATCTGCTATTTGTTCCTGACCCTCCTGCTCCCAACTCCTTCCACTGGGTACTGCTCCCTCCCCATAGGCATTCTAGCTCAGTTGAGGCACAGACCAGAGTTACAGAGTTCTGTTCAAGATAGGAGAGAAAGCTCCTATCCCTCTTTTGTGTTAAATCCTACTAGGGGTCCACACAGCAGGGCTGCTTGAGCCTAATGCATGCCAGAATGCTTCTCTGGCATGCATTACGGCTCAAGAGTTACTTCTAGCCCTGCTCTTCTCCTGGGTTCTAAGGCATGTATTGGATGGGGCACAGAAGACAAAACCAGTTAAGAGATACCTCCATGCTTTATTTTGCATCTTTTTTTCTGATAACCAAGGCTTTGCCTCTGGGTCCAACTTGTCTATTTCATTCCTTCTTCCCTGTGATGCATTCTCTCCCAGGAAGTCACTCATTTCTTTTGCAAAGAAGTCTTTGGGAGAGTCAAGCCTACCAGTTGGCCAGGAATCCCCAAAAATGAGTTACAAAAGCAATGAGAAACACTAAAAATAGAGTATTTTCATAGTGAAGGAAGAATGAGCAGACATCAAGGAGGGTTTGTGTGTTTGCAAAGGATGTTCCCTTGAATATCAGTCCCAGGTAATATTCAAGAAAAAAGGGGCCAGATATGGTAGCTCACACCTGTAATCCCAGTACTGTGGGAGGCCAAGGTGGGAAGATTGCTTGAGCACAGGAATTTGAGACCAGCCTGGGCAACATAGTGAGACCCTGTGTCTACAAAATAAAAAATAAAAGAATTAGCTGGGCAGGATAACATGTGCCTGTAGTCTCAGCTAGTAGGGAGGCTCAGGTGGGAGGATTGATTGAGCCTGGGAGGTTGAGGCTGCAGTGAGCTGTGATTGTGTCACTGCACTGCATCCTGGGTGACAGAGCGAGACGCTGTCTCAAAAACAAACAAACAAACAAAACAAACAAAAACAAAAAAGAAAAAATGTTCTATGGCCAAATTAGTTTGGAAAACACAATTAACTATAGTTTTTACCTCTCATACCCCCTAGCCCTTCACAGTGCAAATTAACCCAATGCAATCTTGGAGAAGCCCTGCAATAGCCTGTTTATTTTTTGTTTGAGCCATGATTTCTTAGGCACATTTGAGCAAAGAGTCTCCTCTTAGGCCCTTGCAGTACCTATTAACATTTTGAGAAGCACCCTTGGGAAAATGGCAGTTGTGAATTGGAGCCCTCGCCTTTTCAACTCTCTGCATTGTGATTTTGGGGATGAGAAAAGAGTGTGTGTGTGCATGTGTTAAGCTGTCATTTGAGGTGTCAGTGGTTGGCTTCAGTAGCCGCATTAATGTGGCAGCTCTGAGTGGCATATTCCTCCAAGCAGAGGAGGACCGGAACAGGTCCCCAGGGCTGGGAAACACACTGAAATATTTCCCCCACCGCATGCCAGGGTTTCAATACCAAGAAAGTTGCCAGGGTAAGCTTTGGCACAAACAGCCCATCAGACAGAATTGCTCCTTTTTGGAACTGAGGAATTCACACCCACACTGAGGCTGGCGTGGGCACATGCCTCTCCCAGCTGGTCCCTTTGGAGGAATCACAGCTTCCAGAATGTTTGAGCTGCTTGAGAGATACAAGAATCTCAGAGATGCAGCGAAGCTGTTCTTGAAACAACACAAATCCATGTCAAAGGCATTTTAAGAGAGAAAGTGAAGCACCTGAACCTCCAAGCTCTCATTGGAGAGGCTGTGGAAACCAGAAACTGCAGAAGGATCCCACAGGAAGAATTTCCCCAATCTACATGCCTGTATTTGGCCGCTAAATGTGAACACTCTGCTAAACAATAGAGGCACGGGGTTTTCTGGTCAGAAAGAATGATGCAAAGAGCAAGGCAAAGGCTGGCAAAAGCAAATGCTTTCTCCCCTGGGCGTCATAGATCTCCCGAGACATGTGATTCTAAAGAAAGCTTAATTAAATTTAATGGACAAACCTCTCTCGGTGCTAGGAAGCATTTTAATGTGGTATTTCGGTTCTGGGTGGACAAAAATCAGTCTTCCTTGCCTCACTGCTCTCTCCTTTAAATGAAACAAACTTCCTGATTAGTCTCATAACTCTCATGACTGCCCCGTGTCCTCCTGTCTGATGATCCTCTCTACAGGACACCTGATGGGGGGCTTCTCACTGAATCTGCAGGACACTGGCCTACATAAGTCAGAAGAGAGCATCCCACGGGAAGGAGAGTGGCATCTTGACCACCAAGGTACCTCCAGTATCCAGCACAGCATCTGGTGCAAAGAAATTTTTTCCTTTCTTTTCTCTCTTTTTTTTTTTCTGAGACAGAGTCTCACTTTGTCGCCCAGGCTGGAGTGCACTGGTGCAATCTCCACTCACTGCAACCTCCGCCTCCTGGGTTCAAGCAATTCTCGTGCCTCAGCCTCCCAAGTAGCTGGGATTACAGGCACGCACCACCATGCCCAGCTAAATTTTTTGTATTTTAATAGAGACAGGGTTTCACCATGTTGCCCAGGCTGGTCTCAAACCCCTGAGCTCAGGCAATCCACCCACGTTGGCCTCCCAAAGTGCTGGGATTACAGGCGTGAGCCACCACTCCCAGCTGCAAAGTATATTTGATGAATAAATGAAAGCAAGAAATAAATAAAGAAGGAGAGGGAAGGAAGTGGGGAAAGAAAGGAGGAAAGAAAATACATTAGAGCTGTAGTGATAGGAAGTGTCTCAGGCATAGCCTCGTGAGACAGCAGGAAGGTGAGGCTGTGTTTATTTAGCAGACAGCACTAACAGAATGGCAATACTCCTATTTTGATCAAGTAATACTTTTTCCCATCCCCTATTACCCTCCTCTCCACCTCCTCTGCCATCCCTGTGATTCAGAGAAACTGACTCCACTCCCAGGTGGGTCTGATTGGCTGAGGCTAACTCCACCCTCTTGCCAGTGATTGGTTCAGGAATGGTTGTATGATCCAATTGGGTCAATAGAATGCAAAGATGATTTGCTAGGGGTTTCCAGGAGTGATCTTGCTTTGAGAGATCCCCCAGAAGTGAATCTTCCTTCTTTTGAGGCCCAGAAAGATTGCTACCATGCTGCTACCAGACTGAGTGTGAGGCCAACACATGGAGGAGAGTGGATTCAAGAGAATCACAGGAGGTAGATGCCACTGGATGAAATCCTCCCCAAAGCCCATCTGACTCCTTGACTTCTAGTTATGGTTCAAGGTTTCTGGGTTGGTATTTACAAAAAAGAGATTCTTAAAAAGAAAGATCTTCAAAGAGCTACACCTAGCTCTGTTTCTGACTGTGTGACCTTGAGAAAGACACTTAGCCTCTCAGAACCACAATCTGCTCACAGCTAAAATGAAGGTTAAAAAAGATTTCTATCTCAAACATTTCTCACAGAATTTTTGGGAAGATAAAATGTAAAGTAACTGCAAGGAGTTGCAAATCTCAATAAAGATATTATTATCTTTATTTGATCTGATTTTCATTTTTTTCTATCTCCCTAGTCTGCCCACTGGACAATGCTAATATTTGATAACTTCAGTCTACATTTAACTTAATCATATAGTACTGACTCCAATTCAACCTGTATAGCTATTATTTCCACCTGCCCACTTCCAAAATAGATTTGGGGTAGCTTATAATAAAAGCCCCTGGCCAGGCGCGGTGGCTTACGCCTGTAATCCCAGCACTTTGGGAGGCCTAGGCGGGCGGATCACGAGGTCAGGAGATCGAGACCATCCTGGCTAACATGGTGAAACCCCGTCTCTACTAAAAATACAAAAAATTAGCCAGGTGTAGTGGCAGGCACCTATAGTCCCATCTACTCGGGAGGCTGAGACAGGAGAATGGTGTGAACCCAGCAGGTGGAGCTTGCAGTGAGCAGAGATTGTGCCACTGCGCTCAAGCCTGGCCAACAGAGCGAGACTCTGTCTCAAAAAGAAAACAAAAAACAGTAGAACAATAAAAAAGAATTCAAGGACAAAAATCAAATAAGAAAGGTAGGGAATCATTGTCCCAGAAAATCCAAATGAAGAGCTTCTCTAACTGAGCTCAAAAACTTACTTCTGAGCTTCCTGTCAACCAAAGTGAAAAGGGAACTTATTTTAAAAGCTAATATCGTGCTAAGCGTTGTGCCAGGCTCTGTGAAAGTTACAAAAATCAATAAGACATGGCTCCTGCTCTCAAAGAGTTTGAAAAATAATGAGGAAAAAATCCACCAGTGAAAATAGTAATACAGGCATATTAGGTACACTACAAGTGTTGTTAATTACCACCTAGAGAAAATCCATGGGGGTAATGAGGGGAGAGAGATTAATTCTAGCTTTGGAAAGATTTGATGGAAGAAATAGTATTTGAAGTGGGCCTTAGGTGGGGTGGGAATCTAATTGGGATTGTGGAGGGGCATTCTGGCATGAGCAAGCAAAACAGTATATTTAAGAAAGGATGAGTAATGTAGTTGATCTGACATGGTCTAGGGTGTGGCATGTGTATGTGTGTGTTTGTGTGCATATACATGTTCTTTTGTGCACATTAGGGCGAACAGGAGATAAGATTGGTGAAAGGGTTTGAGGTGAGTTATGACAACCCCTGAATGTCATGCTCATGAATTTGAACTTTATTTTGTAGGAAATGGGAAGTCACTGAGAGCGTTTCAGTAGGAAAGTGACATGATCATAGTTGTTCACCAAATAATATATTTTTGGTGGTATTTCCCCCCCAGAGATCAAAATTGAAAGTGTGGTTCTGCTGTGAACTAATATATTTCCATCAGAAACTTATCCTTCTCCTGTGCCATTATGTGTTCACTTGACAATTTTTCATTACATTGATTCTAAGTCAGTTATTCCCAGAGAAAAGACAGAAATTCATCATCTTTCCGTTTATGATTTCCTCCTCTGTCATCAAACACATCAGCAGGCATGAGTTTTATCATAATTCAATTCCCGCCTTCCACCCACTTTAATTACATGCATTTCCACTTGATAATAATTCACTGGAGTATTCAAGAAGATCAGGACGTTAAACTTCTCTTGGCTTGGCAATTCTTTTGGGAGAGTTCTTTAGCAATACACAGGACAGGAAACTCATGAACAAGAGATAGGTTCTGTGGCCTCGAAGCCTCAGAATTTCTCCACTTGGCGGAACCATAGAATTCTGCATTGGAGGAGGCTTTAAGAATCAGTGCTTGCGATGTAGTAATGGGAAGAAACACTGATGATGGTTTTTTGCCCTCAACCAGCATCAAGAAATTTGCTTTCCCCTGCCCAAGATAACAACGTTGATATCAGTCATTGCCAATAAAGAACAAGTGAGTCGAAATTTGTTGGTCACTCAGGATCAGAATCCAGTGACCTGGTAAAACTCAAGCTTGTTCACTTTTCCCATGAATACTTAAACCACCACTGCTTAAGGGAATGCACCATGTGAACAGCCAGCTGATCTAGAGTTAGAGAAATGTCTCTAAAAGGCCTTCCCTGATTCCTCCCAGCTGAGTTAGATCCCCACCCCACCTCCTTTGTGCTCTCATATGATGTTTTGTGATCTTTTTATTGTTATGTGACCCACACACTGTTATCTAACATTTGGGTACTTGTACACAATACATTTGCATATATTATTTCATCATCTCCCTAATGACCCTATGAGATAGATATTATTATTTTCATCCCTGTTTTAATGATGAAGAAAAAGAAGCAAGGCATGGTTAAGTGACTTTTCCAAAGTCATACAGCCAATAAGTGCTGGAGGTAGAGTTTGATATCACATGGTCTGAAGCCAAGCCTTGCTCTGAAGTTCTTTGCTACAATGTTATCATTATTTGTTTCGGTGTCTATGACTCTCTACTTTCTCCTGACTCTGCTCCCAATGTGGAGGCAGGAGAGGAGATTCCCTCCTGCACATTGGTTTTTACCCCTTCTCAGATCCCCATTACCCAGCATAGCACATAGCAAAAGGCAGGCGCTCAACCATTGAAAGGAAGTTACATGGATGAAAACGTGAGAAAGTCAAATGGTAACTCTTCCTCCCGGGACTCACTGGTTTGCATTGATTCTATATTTTAATTCTGGTTGAAGACCTGTCACATCTTCAGAGAGGAAGCAGAGGAGTCCTTAGGCTGCATCTCTCCTAACTGGGAAATTCCCCCACGACATCTTCCCTATTGGTCAGGTGATCCAGATGTGACACATCTTCAAGACTATAATGCAAAGAAAATTTAAAAAGAAACAATTTTCAAAAATACTTTTCACTAAGCTTTCCCCCCAATACATGTTATCCCCAGCCAGATTTGACACATACAGTTTTATTTGTTAAATAAAAAGGACACATTTCTGAAGCCACGTGTCCAAGTCTTTGCACCAGTGAGGATGCCTCCTTGTCTCCAGCCACACTGTCCCACGCTGCCCTCCCCATGGTCCAGCAGGGGCCCAGTCCTGGGATCTGGCTTTTGGCAGGACCCTCACTCCCATGGGTGAATCCAAAAAAATTCTGGCCAGCGTTTCCTTCCTGTTTTCCCTGGAGGTTCTTTCCAAGTGATGCCCTAAACTGGGGACCAGGGACTGGACATAATCCTGATGCATGTATCAGGCTGAGGCTCCAAGGAGACATCTGACCTCAGAGGGCAGATGGCTTCTTCCATGTGAGATACGGGAAATACCACAGCTAAAGAATGACCCGTTTTCCAAAGAAGTCCATGGTGAATGACACTGAGCATCTCAGAAGTTTGGTCAAAACCAAGAGAGCTGGGGAGTGTCTCAACCCCCACCGCGTGTCCCCAAGATGCCAGGGGCTTTCCTGGCAGAGGGCAGTGGCCTTCAGTGTACTGCTTCACTGTTTCTGTGTGATGGCAGAAAACCCAACATGGTAGTTTCAATGATGACAGCAGAATTCCTCTCAGGAAGAGGGAGGCACAGCAGGAGCGCATGGAAAGGAGGACAAAGAGAGGACCGAGTGTTCAATCCAGCAACAAACAGGAAGCTGGGGGCTGGGAGGAGATCAAATAAAGAAAAGGAAGTTGTCATCAACACAGCAATGGAAGCGGGCTCTCCTCTAAGAACTTTCCAGTAGTGAGAACACATGAAGTGCTTTATTTTTCTTTTCTTTTTTTTTTTCTTTGTTGTTTTTTGGAGACAGGTCTCACAATCACAGCTCACTACAACCTTGACCTCATGGGCTCAATGGATCCTCCCACCTGACCCTCCCTAGTAGCTCAAACCACAGGCGCATGCCACCATACCCAGTTAATTTTTATATTTTTTGTAGAGATGGGTTTTTGCCATGTTGCCCACACTGGTCTCCAACTCTTGGGCTCAGCCTCCAAACTCCTGGGATTACAGGAGTGAGCCACCATGCTGGGCCAAGAAATGCTTTTAAGAATAATGTCTAATGTTTCCTTTTAAGTTTTTTTGCTGAGCTGTGAGGTCATTGTCTCAAACTTTCGGGAAGCACTTGCTGCCTCCAGAGCCTTTGGTCATGAGGATTCTGGGGAAGAAAGACATTGGGGTTGTGCCCAGTGGAGTGGCCCAGCACAGAAAGGGGGTGGTAGACACAGAAGGCAAAGTGCAGAAAAGCTGTAGGATTCAGCAAAAACTGGCATTCAGATTGGAGATGTCTGTGGGAAACCTGAGTCACTCCAAGTATCACTGGGAGATATTGAGAAGAACACTGTGTTTCCCTCCATATGCTGGTGAGGGCTCTCAATGAAAAAATCTCAAAGGCCAGTCCCAGCGGGCTGGGTGACTTGGGAATATCTGTGTAGCTACATTTGAATTAAACATGCATGACATAATCCTTAAAAATGCTATGGTCATATTTTTTTCCCTTTTAAATATAATCTTGGTAATTTTTCTGAGAATACAATAATTTTAAGTCTCTTTTAGAATTCCAAAATGCCCAAGGGAGGGTGGACAAGATGTGCATTTGTATCTTTTTTTTTTTTCCTATAAGAAAATTCAGTATTTTTTTTTTTTAAGGAGAAATTCTTGACTTAGGAGCATCTTGGTTTGCTTCTGATTGTCTGGAACAGGGAGTCACTATTAGTTATGACACACTGAGTGATTTACAGGTCAGCTTAAATCAAATCTGATTCATTTCATGTCTTTACTTGTGTGTGTGGTAGGTGGAACAAAGGGTATAAAACACAGAGCTGAGAAACAGAACAGTCAAAGTTCCTGCCCGGGAGAAATGCTGGCATCACATAAGGGGGTCTTCTCATGCTTAGCCCCCTCTGCCACATGGGCTATGCTTAGCTTGGGATGCTTGTCTCAATGCTTGAATACCTTCCTCGGCAGCCAACGCTCTCTATGTGTTTGGGTGGAGAGATGCATTAACGGAGAGAGGCAGGAAAATAAGGGGTTTGGAGAAGAAATGAAACACCTGAAAACAAGTCAACTTTTAGGGTTCAGATGCTCATGAAACTTTAAGAGTGAAGTGAAAAATGACATGATTTGCAGGGACTGGATTTTCTCTTCCCTCTAGGACTCCACACACACACACACACATACACACACACACACACACACACACGCAGGACCATCCACTAGCCGGGTCTTACTTGGCTATTTGAAGTCATTTGGTGACTGCTAGAATTCTGGACTAGCTGAGGCTGAGGCAGATACAAGACACAATAAGCATTTCAAAAAACATCTTACAATGTGATCATCAATGTGTAATATGAGCCGGGGGTTAGTTAAATAAAATGTGAAAGCCGTATTAATGACTCTTCTGGCTGTCCAACATAGCATTTCATTTTCCTCTCCAAGGAGGGTAAGAGTAGGGCCGGCGAATAAATTATAGATGAAACCCCCATCATATGTTTATAAATACACTAACATTAGCATTTTACTTCCTCATAAATCTGCAGCAAGTACTCAGGCACAAGATAGAAAGCCCTGTAAAACAATGATATATCCTCTGCTTGCAGGCATTGACTAGTGGCCCATTCGCTCCCGGTGCTGTTCTTCAACCATGCTCCCTCCGCTCATGCCCCCTCATTTAAAATCCATTTTAATTTAAAGATGCACAAGGCAGTGCTCGTGGTACATTTACTCATCCTAGTTATACATCATGGAGCAAGGAAAAGAAAATTGTTTCATCTAGAGATACAGTTCAATGTGGTCACCACTGAACAGTGGAGTAATTACCATATCAGGCCCACTCAAAATGCACTCAGGGTGTTCTGTGACCTATCATTTGCTAATCTGCATAGTGAAGTATAGCTTCATAACTATAAATTGCTGACTTAATTAAAACCAGGACCTTTCTGTCATTTAATTACAGGGAGAAAGGTTATTGCTTAAACGCAATTTTCCAAATGTGATTTCTTAACAGTTATTAACTGCTTCACCATCATTTATTGTTTCAGATTTTTCAATTTGAAAATACTCCCCGTGACAGAAGTAATGACTTCATGAAAAACTCAATCTAGAGGGAGGCCAGCCAGCCCATTTTTTTCTCATAAGTGGAGCTGACAGGAAACTGGAAAATGTCACCAAAGGATCCTGGGATGGCTCTCACTTTCGGGGAGCAATTAAAACCCAGAAGGTTGTATCAAAGATGGGGAGAGGTTGTTTAAAGACATTTTAAAGGTAGTCTGTCTTTCCTATCCTAGCTGGCAGGTGTGTTTGCCTTGTAAAATATGAGGGTGGCAGTGGTGGCCAGCGGTGGGTCAGTCAGCTCCTAGGCTCTTAGGCGCCCATTTGAATGTGTAGGTCCTCTTCCGAATATTTCTGCATCTAGAATTTCTTCTCCCACAGAAGGTAGAACTGCTACAAGTTTGGACATGGCAGATAGCCACACAGTGAAGAGAATGGTCCACCTTTTCTTCCATCCTCTGTCTTGCTTTAATCCTTGGATAGTTGTGTCTTCTCTTTTTCTCCATGTTTCAGTAGGTTGCCCAGAGGTTATGCAGGTAAATTAGAGTGACCAGTGAAGTGGGCCAATCTACATAGCCAAGAAAATTTAACATCCACCAAAGCACTTCTTTAATAACAGGGGATTTAGTTATTGTCTTAATTCCCATGTGCACAAAACGGAGACTTGTGCAACTAGTCAACTTAATGTTTCAATTCATGTTATAGCTCTATCTGCAGCAGAGAAGCCAGGAATTTCACTGTGATGGACAATCTAGTCTTTTCCTAGACCCTGACAGCACTGTGCTAGAAAATTTACAAAAATGGACAAATGTGATTCCTGTCTACAGGGACCTAAATGTCGGTTCCAGGCAGGACCTGCCTTGCTTACTGGTTAAGGAGAACATTCTTAGGCTCTACTTTCACTTTAGGATAGGGTTAAAGTTAAAATTGCTCAGATGAAGAAGTGAAAATCCACCCAATTTCTCTCTATGTTAGCCATTTCTCTTGGCTTTATTCATTGTGGCAGATACACAAAAATGACTAATGGGGATTTCATAAAATCTTAGTCAGATTGTTAATAATCCTTTCTGCTCTCCATCAGCAGCGTGCTTCAACGTTTTCAAAGCATCTTCACACACTTTAACCAATTTCAGTTCAATTAAGCAAATATTTCAGTAACACAAAGATTAGAAAGGCACTGCTGCTTGCTCACATTCAATCAGGGGAAGTCATCTGGACCTTCGTCCAATTCTATAAGGTAGCAAGGAAGATGTTTTCAGGAAGGCTGCACTGTAGCCTCCCTCCACCTTTTTTTTTTTTTTTTTCCAAGAAACAGAGACACACTCAAACTTGATCAAATTAAGTCAAAGTGAAGCTCAGCTCAGTATAAACGTTTAGAGACCTCAGGAAAACCAGGAAGGCTGAGATCCAGTGCTACTTTGTCTCAATAGACCACATGGTCCGCCTTATCTCTACTTCTGGCTTTCTGCTCTTACTTTTCTCTTTCTTGATCATTTCCCCGTCTTTCTCATTTCACACAAGGCAGCAATCCTCACTTCTCAGTTTGACCATGCACCACTGTGATACTGTGAAATGTCTGTTTCACAGTAGATAGTGTCAGAATTGAATGGAGTCAGAGAACATCCTCCTGGCCTGCTGGAAAATGTGCTGCAGAATTGATTGCTGGTGGAGAGAAATCCCCACCCACTTGTTGGTGACCAGAGGTGACATGCTCTATGTTGAGTGGTTTTGGCTGTGTGAGAGCAGGAAAAAGACCTTGGGTTTTTCCTATATATCTCTTAGAATCACCAATGGCCAACATCCTTGTCTCAGTTCGAATTCCTGGAAGAGGTAATCTGGTTGTCTGAGTGCTTCACTCTTTAGAAACTAACAAATCATGGGTTACTGGCTAGCTGGGCCTTTGGTCAGGGCAAGCAACAATTGACACATTTAAGATGGCAGATCAAAAATTATGATCTTTGTTTGAGAGGTAAGTAAACTAAATCTTGCCAGGTTAAGCAACCTGCAAACGTTCGCATGAAGTTTATGCAGCTGAGTCACATCTACATTCTCTCCCTGTCAGTTCCTCTCCTGGGAGCTAGAAATATTGAAGTCATTTAAGTAGGAGATGATTATTGGACATATATGTACGACTATAGATTTTTATATTTATGTTTTATTTTAGCCATTAACACTTTCCTTCCTAATAATTGACAAGAGTACAAATCTTCTAATTAAAGGAGAAATTGCATTGGCTTAAAATAAGAGAATAAATTATTTCTTTTTGGTAGTTAATACAACTAAAGCTCTCATTTGTACCCTATCAGCTAATCTATTGACTATTAATATCACTTAATCAGAAAGATGGTGGAGGAGAGTAACAATGACTAATACACCGTCAAGATTTTAATTTGGAAACAGAACACTACATCTTTTTACATGCTAAATGCACAATAGTGACAATTAATTTCATTCTTGCTGTGCGTGCTTTATGTGGTAGCCTCCTATTGGGTCTAAAAATCTGGCTCTATCATGAATGGGATCCATGGGATAGGATGGTGCCATAGATGACTTGCTTTGCTTCTGGGAAGAGGAAATGATTTACATTCCCTTCACACTATCACCACCACCACCACCAGAAATGAGGTGGTTTTGTAGAAACATTACCATATACTTTGTAAAATGATAGGTTGCTATAAAACATTGTCCAGGGTGGAATGTGCAATTTGCAAAGAGGCCAGGGGAAGACCATTTCTGGATGTGTATGCAGTTGACTTTTGTGTTAGTGGACACCCCAGTTTGGTCCACCACATTGAGGCCTGATAGCAATGGCCACAAACACAGCAAGCCACAAACCAACCCTTGCTCAATCCTGCAATTTAAAGAGATTACTCATTCAAATTCACTGTAGTTAGACAACTACACTGATTCTAGACCAATTCCTTTCCCCTCAACATGTCAGTGTGGTTTTTTGTTTGTTTGTAACAGCTTTTATTACTCACATATCATAAAATTCACTCATTTAAAGTGTACAATTCAATGGCTTTTAGTATATTCAGATTTATACAACCATCGCCACAATCAATTTTAGAACATTTTCATGAACCACGAAAAGCCCCTGTACCCCTTAGCAGCCACTTCCCAGCTCTCCTAATCCTAGGTAATCACTCATCTACTTTCTTTCTCTAATTATTTGCCTATTCTGGACGTTTCATACAAATGGAGTCATAATATGTGGACGTTGACACTGGTTTCTTTCACATAGCATAATATTTCCAAGATTCATCTGATTCATGTTGTAGCATGAATCAGAACTTCATTTTTTTAAATGACTGAATAATATTCCACCATACAGACATGCAGTTTTATATATCCATTCACCAGTTGATGGACATTTGGGTAGTTTCTACTTTTTTGGCTATCCTAAATAATGCTGCTGTGAACATTCATGTACAAGATTTTGTATGACCATATGTTTTCAATTCCCAGGAGTGGAATTGCTGGGTCATGTGGTATCTTGGTCAGCTTGGGTTGCTATCACAAAATACCACAAACTGGGTGGCTTATCAACATCAGAAATTTATTTCTCACAATTCTGGAGGCTGGAAGTCAGAAATCACACTGACGTGGTCAGGTAATGGTGAGGGTTCTTTTTCAGGTTGCAAACGGCCCTCTTCTTGTTGTATCCTCATATGGTAGAGAGCAGACAGAGAGGGAGAGAAAGCAATCTCTCTTTCCTTTTTTCTAAGGGCACTAATCCCATTCATGAGGGCTCCATTCTCATGACCTAATTACTTCTCCAAGGCCCCACCTCCTAATGCCATCACATCAAGGTTTAGAATTTCATCAGATGAACTTTGGAGAGCAGACACAAACATTTAGTTCACAGCATATGGTAACTCTTATATTATTCTTTTGAGGGACTTCCAGACTATTTTCCAAAGTGGTTGCGCCATTTGATATCCCACCAGCAATGCAGTATCTTTTAATAAGTGGATTTTAGAAGTTCCAGCAGCAGCTCTGTTTATCCCCTGGCCTTCTTACACTCTGGGAAGCTCATAAAATAAGCCTTTATGTGTGCTGAGTAAGACAGGTACCCAGAATCCCTCCACCTACCAAGAGCTTTCAGAAGGAACCTTAAAGAGGGCTCAGTCCAATGTTTTTCAAAGTGTATTCCCAGGAACACTGATTTGATGGAATGTTACTAACAAAAGAACATCTCTTCTTTTTTTTAAAAAAGGTGGTTCTTTTCTCAGATGTATTTGGGAATCACTGGGTTAAACCAACTTAAACAGACTCTTTTCTTCAGGATTTCTCAGAGCTATTAATATGCTAATGTATACAATAAATTTCCAAAAGGCAAATTGAGAGTTTCTAAGCAATATTTATTTGACCGTAGGATGAAAGTTTTCCCCCATCTGGGAGCAACTTCCAGAAATTATAATCCTCAGAAGACACTGAAATGTTGATATGGTCCAATCCCTTCCTGCGGCACGTGCCCTCTCTCAGGAGTTCCTAATGATCATAATCTTCTTTGCTACCATTTACCAAGGGTCTGTTATGTTAGGTGCTTCACATACGTTAATTTGAATGATCTTTTCCAAAATTACCTCAAAAAAGTTAAGAAAAAATCCTTTCAAAAAAAATGGGAATGATGTTAGTCCCCTCTCACAGAAGACTAAACTGAGGCTCAGAGAAGTTGAGCAACTTTCCTCCAAGGTAGCACAACTAAACAGTAACAGCACCTGGACTTCAATCCAGGTCTGGCTCTCTTCAAAGCCTCATTTTGACCACTACGCTGCATCCTGGGGACTGCACTTCATATTTTTCTGCTGGATTTGATACTAATTTAAAATAAGGAATAGGAGGGGCAAGCCAGAGGCCAAACTAGAAATTTAAATATAAAAGTCAGTAAATAATTGAACTATTCTCAAGAGATAGCCTAGGTATTGGCAAGACTATTATCTCCTTAGACTCATACACAGCTTCTTATACACACACACACACACACACACATACATACACACACACACTCTCTCTCTCTCTCACTCACTTGGACTAATTACTTGTCTTTTCCAAATGGCTGTTTAATCCATTAGTGTAGTTTTTTTTTTTCAACCAAAGCAAAAACTAAGTACTGGGATATTTGGAGAAAGTAGAGACTAGAAAATGCAACCAGGTCCAATTCAACTGCAAAATTACTTCCTCACAGAGCAAAATGGCTGGCTCTGACACCCAAGTTGTTCAGTGGGACATAATGGGCAGAGTGAAAGAGGCATCAACGGCTGTGGCCTCTGAGGATAGTCACGAATTCCTCCGGATTGTAGTTGCCTCATATGTGTAACCCTTAAAAATCCAAGTCACCATGTGGCCCAGTATCTGCAAAGAAACACAAATTCAACGTTTAAAAAAGTAAAACCAATGTAAATATTGTCTGCAGTATCTTAAGAGTGAAGGTGAGAAGGTACATTAAAAACACATAATAAGGCTGGACGTAGTGGCTCATGCCTATAATCCCAGCACTTTGAGAGGCAGAGGCAGGAGGATCTCTTGAAGCCAGGAGTTTAAGGCTGTAGTGAGCAATGATTGTGCCACTGCACTCCAACCTGGGAGACAGAGCGAGACCCTGTCTCAAAAAATAAAATAAAATAAAATATAAACAAAAACAGAACAAAACGTCTGGAAATGATTTTTTCCATAACTCCTCCTCTTTCTTTCTACCTCTCACATGTACAGGAGGGCCCTCAAAGGTCTTTCCTTCCCTCACTGTAAGGACCCCAAAAGACTCTGTCTAGAACTCACAGCTTAAAGAGGCTCTTTCTTCTTCTTCATCCTTCTCCTTTCCTTGTCTATCCTGTAGTTCCCTATCTTTCCCAATTTAAATCTTGCTTCCTTGCTGGCCTCTCTGTTCCCCCCTACTCACCTTCACCTCCACTGACACAGTGAAAGCTGAGGCATGTAGGTGATCAGGAGTGTACAGGTGTGTCTGTGTGGCGTGGGGGTGGGTGTGGGTAGGAGGTAGACAGTGAGAAGATGACAGATAATATAATCAGGTTGCTTCTGGTCACTGCTAACATTGTGATGTGTCTGAACAGAAATCCAACTGTAAACAAATATCTTGAAAAATAATATACACTTAAGGCTCCCATAGGACTACCAAAGAGGAGAACTACATAGCATGACCTCTAGCCAGTGTCGTAGTGAGTCTCTCAGCAGAGCCAACTCAGCCTGACAGCTGCTCCCATTTCTGGCCTTTTGGCCTCCTTACAAATCTGTGAGTTTTTTTTGTTTTGTTTTGTTTTTTTGAGACAGGGTCTCACTCTTATCACCTAGGCTGGAGTGCAATGGGACAATCATGGCTCACTGTAGCCTTGACTTCCCAAGCTCAGGTGATTCTCCCACCTCAGCCTCCCAAGTAGTTGGGACTACAGGTGCAAGCCACTAAGCTCGGCTAATTTTTGTATTTTTTTGTAGAGACAGAGTTTCTCCATATTGCCCGGGTTGACCTCAAACTCCTGCAATCCTCCTGCCTCGGCCCTCCAAAGTGCTGGGGTTACCGGTGTGAGCCACTGCGCCAAGCCTGTGAATTATTGTATATGAAGGTCTTGAATTTTGTCATATGTGTAAAATAATGACATTGGACTGAACTGTCTCTTCCATCTGAGAAGCCAATGATTCCACGAGATCTGCGTTCTCAAAGTGTAAGTTATTTACAAGGGGAAATCCATACCCTGAAAGAGCTGAACTATGGAAACCTTGCCTTTTCTGTCTCACCAGCCCTAAATCTTACGCTTTAGGCAGTGTTACTTGTAGGGTGAAGAGGTACCACTCAGATTTGTGAGCTCTGCTTTTAGACTTCACCTAATTCTTCCCTTTGGGAAGAAGATAATATCATTTTTATCTGCCCAACATTTCCCCGTCTCACCTCTTCTAGAAACAGATCTTGCTCCTTTTGTGCCAGTCACAACCCCCAACGGTCTGGTCACAATGGCTGACCAAAGAAGGTGGCGAAATGACCCAAGGCCCATCAGGGTGTATCCTTAGGGATTTTTCTAAATATAAGCTGAGGAGAAAGAGGTCTTTTGCATCTTTGGTATGAAGCTGTAAGTATGTAAGCCTGTCTCTTGGAGGATCTGGTCTAGGGAAATGAAGACAACAGGCAGGGAGATGCAGAAAGGAAATAGGAGAGCACCCACCTAGTGACGGAGCTCCTGGATCCCAACTTCTCCAAGCTCAGCTCCACTCTACACTTTCTGCAGTTTGAGTCTGTGAACTAATGAGGCCCCCTTTTTTGCTTAAGCCAATTTCATTTGAGTTTGGTCCATTTACATCCAAAGAGCCTTGCTACTCAGTGCTGGGATGAGGAGTTGGCAGTTAGCATCTGCAAAGGGCTTGGAGATTCCAGGGGCATGCTATGCCCTCTTCTATTTGTTTGCAAAGTGTAACAGGACTCTAACTCTTCATTCTTGTGTCCTGGCCTTTTCTGGATGCTTAAATAAAATATCAAATAATCTTGCTATCTTCCGTCTCTTCTCTGTCCAGTTTGTGGAAAGCAACCTCTGCCTGCTTGTACTGGGAGCAGCTCTTCTAGATGTCATTCACTGGCACTCCTCAATCAGAGAGACCTTTGTCTACAGGTTAGAGGACATTTGTGACTGCCACAAAATGCAAATTCAGACTGCTTCCCTTCACTTTCTGGCACTATTAATATTTGCATTTCTTAGATTTCCATATTAGCCACAAAATGGTCTACTGGTTTAAAGAAGGTAGAAACTGCAAAATGACTTTTTAAGACCAGGTGATCCGACAGTTCAAAGGCATTCTTCTGCATGCTTGCAGTCCTTGAAACATATCCATATAGTATTAATATTGTTTTTAATTATTTGTGCCCAAGGAGGTTTTTTTTTGTTTGTTTTTTTGTTTGTTTGTTTTTAATTTAAACAAGAAGGTGTTAAATCCTCTGCTATCTGGGGAGAACTGCAGTGCCCGAACACCCACCCTTCTCTTTCTCTTGGACTTCAGTGTTATTAGATGAGGTTTGGGAACGTTTTATTAGCACTTTTTATCATGACCCTGGGACAGGAGAGAAAACGAATTCAAGCTCTACCAGGGTTCCAATGTTAAACTTAGAAGGTGCTCATGGCCACGCTCAGCCTTACTGTAGGATATTACTTGGGTGAGTGTACACCCTCCCCACAAACTGAAGTTCTACTACATGCCTTCACTCATCTCCTACCACTCTTATTGGGTTGCATTTCAGCCTCACTGGCCTGCTTTCCTTCCTTGAACTTGCTAAACCCATTTCTGACTTAGGATCTTCCCACCATTTCCTTTGCCCAGAATGTTCTTTCTCCCCTGGCTCCTTCATGATACTGAGGTCTTCAGCATAAGCAACATATCCTCAAAGAAACCTTCCCGTATCACCCTGTTCCAGGCCTTTATTGTTGCCACACCAGAACAGTGGCTTAAAACATTAATAATTATTTATTTGGCTCTGGAGTCTGAAAGAGTGGGATCTCAGCTTAGGAGTTCTCACTCCGGGTCTTTCATGTGGTTGCTGTCCAATGGGCATCTTGAAGTTTTTTGCGTCATATATCTGGGCTGGGAAGATTCAAACATCTAGGTGCTGGCACTGCTAGCTGCTCAGGTCTCTCTCTCTCTCTCTCATTCCTCTGAGTTGTCTGTCCACATGGTGACCTCATGATAGCTGGACTTCTTACATTCAGCTGAAGGCACCTAGAGTGAATGTTCCAAGAAAAATCAGCAGAAGCTGCATGGCCTTTTCAAACTGAGAGCCACTTCCTTTGTGTCCTATTCTTCCAGGTAGGTACAGAGGCCCCTCAGGTGCAAGGGGAAGGGACATAGACTCTACCTACTAATGGAAGAGTATCAAAGTACCTGAAGACTTGCTTTAAGACCACCACACACTACATACTTTATAAAACAGCCTCCCCAGCACCATCTCACTTCACTTTGTTATAATTCTTTGCATAGCCCATAGTGCTATATGTCATATTTTCTTATTTGTTTATTTTCTCTCTAACCCCCAAAAGAATATAAATTGTGAAAATAGGGGCCTTATGTGTCTTATTCACCACTGTATCCTGATGTTCAGAGGAGCAGTGCCTGGTACTTAGTAGACAATAACTATCTATCAAATATTAATAAATGAATGAAGGATAAATGGCAAGGGCTATTCTGAAGGGGCATCTCACCGAGATTGCTATTGTGGGCTCCATTTTGGATGACGATGGACCCTCCTCACCTTCCTTTTTCTACTTCCTTCTTTTTACCTCCCTTCCCTCTCTCCCACAAAATAATTTCTAATCACCAATGTCAGTATTTCAAACCTGGAGTCCTTAGTATAACTGTGATCCATTGGATTCAGCTTTTACCACCTTGTTTTTGAGAACAAACATACCGAAGCATGCCAATTTCATCATTTGGATATGTCAAGGATACTTACACAAGCCTGCACCTTGCTTATTTTACAAATCACAGATTGGCTTGAATATGTCTTTTGTTTCTTAGGATTTTTTGGTTTGTTTTGCTTTGTTTTTTTTGCTTTCCTTCCAGCCAGATGAGCTGAGATCTGGTCTGTTTCCACTGAGGAGTAGTCATCAGTCTACCCTTCTCAACATTTCTGTTCCTGAGACTTAGCTACAGACTTCACAAGCTGTAACATTCTAACTACGAGTCATTGCCACCATTGTCTCTTGTCACAATCCTAATTCTATGTTCTGATAATAAAACTTCATTAGTGTCTGCACCTCCTTTCCCGTACCTTTGAAACACTGTCTTCTGCTGAAACGATTAGCAGCACGCTGCATCAGATCACTTGGCTGTCTGACAGCCATTGTGAGTGAGCTAAATTGTGAGAAAATGAAAACTTCTGACAATTTCCATTATCGTCAAATGGAGATATTTACCTGTACAAATATTAAAGGTTATTTAAAGATGTAAACGGACTTCATTTCATTAGTGGTATGCATCAGGTAATAATTTAAAACAACTACCCAGCCCCATTCGAATAAATTACCAACTCATTTTCTGAAAGAAAAATGTCATTTCTCCAGGCTGTGTTTCTAACTGCTTGCAATGGTAGAAGATGAAAACAAAAAAAAAAACCTATGAATATTTCAGAACAGAAAATGTTCAAGTTCTCATGTTGTTTAACATAAACCAGACAAAGGGCTATTGTTCTGAGAACCTGACTGAGAGTTGCCCAACCAGAGGAGACAGTGAAAGATAATGACAGCAAAATGGGCCTTAAAAAAAGGAATAGTAGCAATGGTGATTAAATCTTCCTGAATTTCAGTTCTAGAAATTCACTAGAAAAAAATCAGGATGTGTGGAAATACTTATCTACAAGGATGTTCATCCCAGTGTTATTTATAATGGCAAAAAAAAAGAAGGTAGGAAATGAAAAAAATATATGTATACAAGGCTAAGGGATTGCAGGTGTTTGAGACCAGCCTAGCCAACATGGTGAAACCCCTTCTCTATTAAAAAAAAAAAAAAAAGAAAGAAAAAAGTTAGCCAGGCGTGGTGGTGGGTGCTTATAGTCCCAGTTACCTGAGAGGCTGAGGCATGAGAATTGCTTGAAGCTGGGAGGTGGAGGTTGCAGTGAGCCAAGATGGCGCCACTGCACTCCAGCCTGGGTGACAGAGTGAAACTCCATCTCAAAAAAAAAAAAAAGACTAAGGGATTGGACAATATATTAGAATACAGCCATATGATGGTCTGGAGTAAAGATGATTAATAATGTACTGTAGAAAAATTCATTATAAATAATATGTAATAAATAGGGCATGGTGGCTCATGCCTGTAATCTGAGCACTTTGGGAGGCCAAGGCAGAAGGGTTGCTGGAAGCCAGGAGTTCAAGACCAGCCTAGGCAACATAGTGAGACAGTCTCTATAAAGAATTTTTAAAAAGTTAGCTGGGCGTGGTGGTGCACACCTGTAGTCCCAGTTACCCAGGAGGCTGAGGCAGAAGGATTTTTTGAGTAGAAGAATTCTAAGATGCTGTGAGCTGTGACGGTGCCACTGTACTCCAGCCTGGATGACAGAGTGAGACTCTGACACAAGAAACAAAACAAAACAAACAACAACAAAATAATACATATACTATGATATCATTTATAAAAAGATAAACATCTATATTTGCATTGACATGGACGCAGGGAGGGGAATATTACACACGGAGGCCTGTGGGGATGTGGGGGCTAGAGGAGGGATAGCATTAGGAGAAATACCTAATGTAGATGATGGGTTGATGGGTGCAGCAAAACACCATGGCACATGTATACCTATGTAACAAATCTGCACGTTCTGCACATGTATCCCAGAACTTAAAGTAAAATAATAATAATAATAATAATAATAATAAAATCTTAGTGTAATGTTGGACAACAAAAAAAGGAAGAAAAGGACTAAGAAGAAATAGATCAAAATGATTACTTGGTAGTGGGATCACTGGAAAGTTTTTAATTTTCAATTTTTTAATTTTCATGGGTACATAGTAGATGTATATATTTCTGGGGTACACGAGATGCTTTAATACAGCCATACAATGTGAAATAATCTCATCATGGAGAATGGGGCATCCATGCCCTCAAGCATTTATCCTGTGTGTGTTACAAACAATCCAATTATACTCTTAGTTATATTGCTGATTTTTATTCTTCTGGTTTTATAATGAGAAATATACCAATAATCCAATAACCATTTGCAACTCGATGTTAGGGCAAGTTATCCTTGCTTAGCTGGGTCAGCTCCTCTTTCCTTCTAGTGCAATGGAGAATACTCCTGGGAGACTCGGTGCATTAATGCTCGTACTGTGGGTATTGGCAAAAGAGACATGGAGCGAGTTGGTCTAATGTTATACAGGAAAATGTTTATGCTTTCAGGATTTGGCAACTTGAGGTCAGTCCTTTCCATTATGATCTTCAATATTACACCAGTAAAATATTCTCTAATTTGCAAATTAAAGTATTTCTTACAAAACCCTCAGGGATGAATTAGTAAGTGCATCACAACCCTCCTCTACCTCCTTAAGCTTCACCCTCTTCCAGAAAATAATGTCTTATAAAAGATGATAGTTTTCTCCCTTTTAGGAAGTCAGGGCTGGTAAGGCATTCCAATGGTTAGGGATTTCAGCAATTTCTATCTTGTTGCTTTGCTCAGCACATTGATTCCTCTTCATAGTCCAAGCTCCAGCCATCATAGAACATTCCAGCCAGCAGGAAAGCAGAGAGGAAATGGGGGCATGCCCCAAGGTCATGGGGCAACACTTCCATTACACCCATTGTCCAGAAGCTGGTCACATAGCCACTGCAAGGGAGCATTCTGGAAGGCTGGGAAATGTAGTCCTTACTCTATATGGCTCAGATAAAAGTTGGCATCCAATTTTTAAGGAAAAAAGAGAAAATGCCCTGGAGAGCATGCAGCAGCCTCTGCCACAATCATACATGTGGGCATCACGGGGAGACATGAGTCAGAGAAGACAAACCAAGTGTAACAATTTTCATCTCTTTTGCATCCATTCAACCTAGAAAGCATTTCCTGGTGCTCACATTTATTTGAAAACACTCTACATACTACAGAATTCTGAGATGTGGCCTCTGGGGAAGAAATAAAACAGCTGCAGCAAATAAAGCAGATGGGAATTAAGAATGCTGGAGGAGCTCCAAAATACAATCCCATTGTCCACTAAGTGCCCACCCTACAAAGAATGTGTGCTCCAAAATAGAAACTTTATGAAACTTTGAAGCATTTGATTAATGTAAGCCTTCATGAATAATGCAAGGCTGTGTGCCAGGGTTTCATGTGAAGCTGAGAGAGGAGAAAGATTAGCATGCGCATCTTGGCTTTAAAAAAAATTAAGAGAAATTCACAAAAGGAACTCAAGCATTTGGGGGCAAGAGGTGTTACCACTAAAATGGCTTCTGCAGACATGCTCCTTGTGGTGGTGGAGGGGGGGGGGGTGCTTAGCAAACACTGGCTGCCTCACCAGGGAGATTCCCTGCCACAGGGTAGGTATGGATCACCCTTCTAAGGGCCCCCCAGGTCCAGTCCCGTATGCAGCTGGGTAGGACAGTCAGGGCCAATCATGCATGTGGCTGCAGGCAGGCCCTGAAGATTCCTCTTTCCCCTGAAAATATCTTTCCCACCTACAGGTTTCTGGAACTAGATCTTCCTCCCTCAGATATTCTTTATGTTAATGAATCGTCTTCTGTCGAAATGCAAAGATCTTTTGGAAGGGCTGTACACAGATATGGCTTCAAAATACAACCCTTTCTATTCTGCTCCTAAAATGTGTTTTACACATTTTATTAGGAAATATTTAAGACTCACAAAAGGTATAAAGAATTTTTCATGGTCATAAGTTAAAAGTGAAAAAGAATATGTATAGTTTAGGAACTACCTGAGTACACATTACCCAGCTTAATATATAAAATATTATCAATGGATTCGAAGCCCCTTTGACTTCCCCAGTCACATTTCCTTTCCTGCCCCTAGAAGTAGCTGCCATCTTGAATATAATGTGCATGATTCCCAAGCATGGGATGTTGCAGGAATTTATGATCTGGCCACTCACCCCCATACATCCTGCCCTTCTACTGGTTCAGGCCATTATCATTTTTCACCGAAGCCATTCATTCAGCACACATCGAACACTACTCTGGGCCAGGCACAATGACCACTGTCTCCTACCTAGTATCCTTGCCTCCAGTGTTTCTCTCCATCCAATTTACCTCCCACATTGCAGTCACAATATTATATCTCTGCCCAAGAACTTCATATGGCTCCCTACTGCCTATATGCTAAAGTCCAAGCTCTTTAACACGGCATCCAATTCTATGTGAACACATTACTAGGGCCACTCCCAGAGCCTTGGAAGGGTTAGGGTAAGGATTAAGGTGGGGTTAGGGTTACCACTAATTTCACAGTAAATGGGCTTCTGTACACGTTTGCATGGCTGCAATAATACATTCCTGTGGTGTGTCTTCTCATTTTAGTGGAAGAAATTGAACAGACTTGTTCAAAACACAGCTCTACTTTTTGCCAGACCTTGTGCAAATTGCTTTGTGCATTAGTCTGTTCTCACACTGCTGTAAAGATATTATCTGAGGCCGGGTCATTTATCAAGGAAAGATGTTTAATTCACTCACAGTTCCACATGGCTGGGGAGGCCTCAGGAAACTTACAATCACGGTGGGAGGTGAAGGGGAAGCAGGCACTTGTAAGACAGCAGGAGAGAGAGAGCATGAGGTGGGGAACGCCGAACACTTTTAAACCATCAGATCTCATGAGAACTCACTCTCTATCACAAGAACAGCATAGGGGAAACTGCCCGCATGATCCAATCACCTCCCACCAGTTCCCTCTCATGGCATGTGGAGATTACAATTCGAGATGAGATTTGGGTGGGGACACAGAGCTAAATCATATATCAATATCACTTTGCCTCTTTGAGTTTTCATTTCCTAATGGAGATAAGAACATCTATGAAAGAGACTGTTAACTAATCACCAAAATCCCTTTTGTCCTTCTTCTATAGGTCTAAGATTGTAGCTAAGATATTGCTACCCAGGTAAGGACCATATTTCTCAACTTCTTGCCAAGCCTGGGATTTGATTCTACCTTACTGAAAGCTAATATGTTAGCTTCTGACTGTTTCACTGGTGCTAATGGGAGACACAAGACCCTTAGGTCAGAGACAAAGGAGTTTAGTACTCATGACACATCAAGGAGCAGGAACATCAGCATATTTGCACTGGTTCTTCTTGCCCTGGGTCTCATGGGGGATAATATGATGGCCCCAGATGGATGTTATGCATGCAGTGTGTTTGTGTTGCAACTGAGGAGCACCAAGCTTGGGGAATCCATCACTTTTATAGTAAGCAATAAGCAAGCCTATTCATTGTCCCTGGTGGTGTGTGTGTCATAGGGAAGGATGAGTAGATGTAATTTCATTTCCTAAGGTAACTGTCTGTATAAACAACCCTAAGAAATGGCCCGAATAAAAGAGAGTGAGGTCCTTGAAGTTCTGGTACATTCAGAAAGACATGTAGGAATACAAGAGGTCCAAGGAGGACTCTCTCCCAACAGCTCTTTTGAAACTAGATATGGCCATGTCACTTAGACTTCTGCATTAGAATATGAGGGGCAAGATATGTGTCCCTTGTGGGATGACACCTTAAAACCAGGCTATGCCTCATTTAATTCCTCTTTCCCCTTTGTGTTTGCTGGTTAATGGCAATGACAAGAGAGATTTTGGAAGATAAGTGTTGAAAAAGCTGCCATCAGCCTGAGTCCGGGATGACTGTGCACAGAAGAGTTGCCCATCAACTTAGAACATTCACTTCAAATTGTCACATGCGCGAGACATACACTTTTTATTCTGCAATCTGTCTGGAAACGTCGTTTGTTACAGTGACTCAGTCTACCCTTCACTAATAAAACATCTCATGCAGAAGGGTTGCAAGGATTAAATGAAATTCCAATGGTTAAAGTTTGTGCAGAGCTAACTCTGGGCCAGGGTCTTGCTAAAAGCTTGAGTGTGTTATTTCATTAAATAATTACAATAATCTTTCAAGGTAGGTGTCATTATCTCCATTTCATAATTGGAGATCAAAGACATTAAAAAAAATTCTTAAGCTTCAAGGATGAAAAAGTAGCAGAACTGGGACCAAATTCAGGGCTGACTAATGCCAAGTTCATGATTGTCTTCAGTGTGCCACATGTTTTCCAGGGTTTCAATTTTAGGTTCCAGGTTCTCTCTCTCTCTCTCTCTCTCTCTCTCTCTCTCTCTTCTCACTCCTCTCTTTAGCCATCCCATCTACCGTTGATTCCTCCTCTCTTCTTTTTCTCTCTCCTTCCTCCATTTCTTCATATTGAATTATATTTTCATACCAGATATCATACTGGAATGCAAAAAATAACTCCAGTCAGGAGCTCTGATTTTTGGTTTCAGCTTCTGCAAATCCTAGCTGTGAGTACTTGGTCAATCATTTAATTGCTCTGAGCCCGAGTTTTCAGGTCAGAGTAAAATAGACCAGTAATAGTTGTCTTACCTATCTTACATGATAACCAGAAGGTTCAATTAAAATACACTGCATCTAAAGTCTTTACAAATTGAAAAACATTCTAGAAATGGCAGGTGTTACTCTTTACCCCCATCCCATATGCCAGTAGTTCGCAAAGTATAGTCCCTGGACAGCAGCATCAGCGTCACTGGGAGCTTGTTAGAAATGCAAATTGTTAGGCCCCACCCAGACCTGCTGAATTATGAAATCTGGGGGTGGGATCCAGGAAACTGTGTTTGTTAAGTTCTCCAGGTGATTCTGATGCACACTGAAGTTTGAGAACCACTGTCACACATGCTTGGACATGCGTTCACAGGCACACACACTCATATTCAGGTAAAATCAAGTTAAAATAAATATTAAATTAAAAAGAAGCCATATAAGAGCCGCCTGTGGATGGCGTTTGGGAGAAGGAGGTAGTGAGCAGTGCTAAGAAGAGGCTTGGGAGGAAGGAGTGAGATGATGGCAGGGATAAGTGTCAGGCCTCTTAGTTCAGTGGAATTTCTCTCCTCTTCCCCCAGAGCTGGTGCTGTGAGCCCCACTATAGCAATTGGAGGAGGAGCAAGAAATGGGGGTCTTAAGGAAATAACTCAAAATTTATTAGGATTCTTTCCGTTGTAAATAAGAGAAACCCATCACAAACAGTTTTGGTCAAAAATGAACACTTATTGGCTTACAAAATTTAAAAGTCCAGAGGTAGAATGGCTTCATGTATAAGATTCTGGGTCTCAAACGTTGTCATTGGAATCTATTTCTCTCATTGTGTTGGCTCTAATTTTTCCTGTTATTTTCATCACTCTTGGGGTCTTCTCTTGCAGTGGTAAAAACAGCCAAAAGCCTTCTAAGGCCCATATTTGATCTGTTTAGCCACTCCCATATAAGAAGGAGCGCCTCTTTCCCCATGGTTCCAACAGAAATCCTAGGCTGACCCTCTTTGATCCTGCTTGGGGCACTGGACCAATTAACATGACTCTGATTGGCCAGACCTAGGTCATCCCCAATCCTGGAATCTGGCAAGACCACATGAATTATCTGATGGAGCAAAGATACCTTGAACTGCTCACTTTAGGACTGCCTAGTGAGAGATACATAAAATTTCTCTTTTATTTAAGCCAGTGTGTTTTTGGGTTTCTTTGTTCTAGCAGCTTAGCCTGTTTGCTAACATACCCTGTACCAAGGAAGCAGTGTGGGAAAATTGACTGATTATTTAGAGATCTGGGATCTCCTTGGTTCTACAGTTTGCTGTGATGTGACCAGTTTGTTCTTGTGTAACATAAGCCATGTGGATTGAATCTGGGATGCAGGAAAATGGAACTCATCTTGAGCAGAATGGGGAAAATAATCGTATTTACAGTCACTCCTCTGTATCTGTGGGTTCTGCATCTGTGGATGCAACCAATCACAGATCGAAAATATTCGTGAGAAAAACAATAAAAAATAACAATACTACTATAAAAATGGTAAGAACCAATATGGTATTACATCTATTTACATAGCATTTATGTTGCATTAGGTATTATAAGTCATGAGACTTACACAGAGATGATTTAAATTATACAGGAAGATGCATATAGGTGATATGCAAATACTACGTCACTTTCTATAAGGGACTTGAGCATCTGTGGATTTGGGTATCTGTAGGGGTCCTGGAGCCAATCTCCCATGGATACAGAGAGAAGATTGTACTTCATAGGGTTGTGAGAATTAGAGGAGCTAAGGCCTAGGGCCTGAGACACAATAGATGCCCTATAAGTACGAACTATAATCATTATTATTAAGGTCTGCCCTGACTGACTGCAGGAGGCTGCCCAGAGGGCTGAGTTGACAAGCCTATGAATCCCCACCAGGACCACATCAGAGCTCACTGGTAATGAGCACCATTGTCACCCAGCAGTGTTCTCCATGGACACAGGACAGGGAGTTCCTTGTAATGGAGGAGGCCCCTTCCCTTCCAACTTTAGAGAATGGTATATATTTATACTAAGCCAGCATAGATGTGTCCTCTTTTCCCCTTTTCCCTACACCACGCACACCACCAGGGGCTTCAGGTAAAACACAAACATAAGAGTCCCCGACAGCCTTTCACTCCCTGGCAGGCCTTTTCTCCACCCACTTTCTCATTTTCTGAGCCTAACCCTTGAATCCGGAGACTCCAGACTTATGAGAGATGCCTAGACTTCTCCAGCTTCTCTTTTTAAATCGTTTTTACTTCCCTCTCGTTCTGACTCAAATCTCATCTCAGGGACAAGAAACTGCTGTGTTAAATGATATTGTCAGCCTGGTCTTTGAAGGATGCGTTTCGAGGACCGTGGCCTCCCCACAGGTCCAATCCCATTTGGGGTGATTCCACCTCTGCTGGTTCCACTACCCTAAAAAGTTCTGGGTCCAAAGAGAAGCCTCCATGGGGGTTCTGGTCGGCTGGGAACCCAATCACTAACACAATTTAGAAAATAACCCAAGTCAGAGAATCCAAATCTGAAATCCCATCCCCAATCCCTAATTGTATGCAGGGAAATGTCTTATTTTGACCATTTTCAAAAGTCACAGAAAGTAGGGAAATGATGTATGAGTGAGGGCTCAATTGAAGAAAATAAAATCCAACTAGTTTAAACAGGGGATCGTTTGCAGAGGCTAAATCCACTCCAACAGCCCTATTCTTAAATCTTTAGATTCCTTCTATATTGGAGTTGGCAAACTATGGCCTGCTTTTGTAAATAACGCTGCCACCTGTTTGTGTAAGCAAAGCTTGATTGGAACACAGCCACGCCCATTCATGTACGTATTGTCTGTGGCTGCTCTAGCACTTCTGACAGTGGAGTTTAGTTACAGCAGAGACCTCATGGCTCACAAAGCCCAAAACTTTTACTGCCTGTCTTTTTTTCAGAAAAAGTTTGCGAATTCCTGTTCTATATTATATCAACTTCACTGAGCACAGGCCACCATCAGCCAACGAAGCTAACAACTGCTCCCATCCGCCCATGTGTGTACTTACTCTAGTAGCTCTGGAAGTGGCACCCATAGCAACGACTTCAGTCTGAACTGTAGTTATGTTCCTCCCTCCATGGTCTAGCATCCTCCACATCCTTTCCCACACCCATGGATAGGAGAGAAAGATGATTTTTTTTAGGGCAGCCGTAGACTCATCTTGGTTCTCAGACAGAGCCAGGAATATACAGCTCTGAGCCTGTCATTTTCTTTCTGTGAACGCTCTTATTCTGTTAGTTGAAGTCAGTCCATCCCATTGTGCCGCTGGCAGTAGGGAGTCCTTTTCTACCATGAGGAGAATGTATGAGAAGTGGAGACAGTGCAACCGGAGAGCCTGTACTGATGGAATATGGGCACCGCTACTCAGCTCCAGCTAATGATTGTTATTGGGGAATGCAAACCTGTGTTGTCAAATCTTCTGATTTGTCAAGAGAGGCTGGAAATATTGTTTTGTTTTGTTTTAACAGGCAGTCATTGCACATTGAGGTTTAAGGTTACTGGCTGGTGATCTTGGGCAAGTTTGTGTGCTTTTTTTAAGCTTGGTGTCCTAAGCTGTCCAGTGAAAGAAAGGAAGGAAGGAAGGGAGGGAGGGAGAAGGAGCAAGGAAGGAAGGGAGGGAGGGAGGGAGAAAGGAAGGAAGGAAGGAAAGAAGGAAGGAGGGAAGGAAGGGAAGCACAAGGAAGGGAAGGACTATATTTTGTAAGGGTTTTGGGATACTTATGTGTGATAATTCATATCAAGTTCTTAGAATGGAGTCCGGCTTGTACAGAGTACATGATCAGCAATTGCTAGCCTCCTGTTTTTCACTAGGCACTGGAGGAGGCACTAGATTGGGATTCCATCTTTCTTGTCTGTCTCTATTTGGAGTGTAGAATGTTCTATTTTCATGGCAGGACAGCAAAGCCCACCTGGAAGAGAGCTCCAGGGTCCACGTGAAAGTCTCTGGAGCTCCTTCTATGACGGGGTGAGGCAGACAGACCCAAGGAACTGCCCCAAACAACATCTATGGCAGACTTTTGTTAGAGGAGATAAATAAATAAGTAAAGAGAAAAAGAAAGTAAAGCAGGAAGGAAAGAAAGGAAGGAGAAAGAAAGAAAGAAGAGGAGGAAAAAGGAGGGGAGAAACTAGACTCAGTAAAAATCAAAGCATAGAAACATTGTAATAAATGTATAGGAATAGACTGTAGATGTATGGTGTAGGAATATTGAAAAAGTACTAAGCAAGACTCATGTTGCAGATTATAATTAATAATAGGTAAAGGTATTTAAGATTTATTGTTAAGTTTAAAAAGCAAACTATAAAATAATGTATATTGAATGATATCAATAACATATATGAATTTACATATATCTAACTAGAAAAAAGACTGGAAGGAAAGCAAACAAAATATAAAAAATGGTTATCTCTGGGTGACAGAATTATGGATGACTTTTGTTTTGTTTTACTTCTGTGAACTTCCTAAATTGTCTTCAATGAACCTGTGTAACTTGTGTAATAGGACAAAATGGGAATTATGAAAAATAATCATTTTGATTGTGAAGCCACTGGTTGGATTGCTGAACCCTGAGTTTCTAATTCTTTTTCAATCTTCCAGCAGGTGGCGCAATGGCAATGTCCGCCTCATTGGGAGAATTTCACTCCACAATTAACAGAATCTCAGATCTCAGCCCACGCCAACCATGGAGCAGAGGGCTTATTCTCTGGCGGGGAGGGGGAACTTGAAAGAAAACACCCAAACCCAGAAGCTGCCCACACTCAGGTTGCTGGCCCTATGGCTAAATTCTTCCCACAGTAGGAGAAACAAGGTTTTAGGGTAAATGCAATGATATAGGCAGAAGAAATATGTTTTCTCTTCCTCCCTTACCCTCCCTATCCCCCGTAATTTGGCCCTATGCAAAGTTTAAATTCGTCTTTTTGGTGGGCATTTCTAGATTGCACTGGATTTGCAGCTCATTCAAGCCCTAATGATAAGTGAGAGTTTGGGCTTAAAGGTGAAGGAAAAAAGCAGATAATTATCTTATCCACAATGCTATATGGTTAGAGGATCTTTAATGTAGAGCACACCTTGTGCATGAAGATGGTGGACATGCTGGCCAGCCATTGGCTGTTGGGGAGTGCTGAAGGCAAAAGGAGCCTGTAGCCGGGTTAACCAGTCTACCAGGAGTGAATGAGACAGAATCTCTCCAGGCTTGGCACCCCAGGAGGCTGGGCTATTCAAAGCCAGGATAAAGCCTTAGCTTGATCTGGAAACGGAGAAACCCTCAAAGAAGTCAGCCGCACTCCATCATTTTGAATTTTGTTTTAAATCTTAAATTTGCCCACTTCCAAGAAAACCACTCCAAAGGGAATCCAGCAGGGGAAAAGCCACCAGAGTCCACCAAAACGGTCCACATTCCCCCCAGACCCACAGGCACACATACCATCTGGAAACAAGGAATGCTCTGGGCCTTCACTGCTATTTCTCAAAGCTCTTCAGTAAGCCTCCAGTGCCCTTCTCCATAATGACATGGAAGGGGAAAAAAGAAGGAAAACGAGGGAAGAAAGAAAGGAGGGGAGGGAGGAAATGGACTATCGCAGCTCATCTTGGCAGAAAGAAGCTAGCAGACTCCTCTGTCCTTGCCCAGAAGTTTTCACTTACTGATTCATCCCCATTGTGATCTAGATGCCATCACAGAGGACCTGCTTGCATGGGGCACTCACCTAGGTTTTGAGAAAAGTCAGTCAAAGCCCTTGACATACAGGAGCTTTCTATTTCAGACAATCCAGATGATCAGAAGGAACCACATAAAATGACAGGGAACAGGGATCTGGCAGTAACTACATGTGCCTCTCCCTTCATCCTACAGATGTTCATTCTAACTCTCTCTCTCTCTCAGACACACACACACACACACATAGACATACGTGTGCGTGCACACACACACACATTCCCTGGGGTGCTACAGTAGTAGGGAATGCATACTATGGTTTAAATTTGTCCCCAAGGTTTATGTGTTGGAAACTTAATCCCCAGTGCAACTGCAGTGTAGGGGGGTGGGGACCTTTAAGAGGTGATTAGGTCATGAGGATGCTGTTCTCCTACTAGACTGATGTCACTTTCATAGGAGTAGATTTGTTATCAAGAGAGTGGTTTGTTATAAAAGCGAGTTTGTCTGTCTCTTGTGCTTTCTCTCCCTCTTCCTCTCTCACCCTCTTGCCCTTCACCATGGGATGATGCAGCAAGAAAGTCCTTCTCAGATGCTAGCACCTTGATATTCCCACTCCCAGAACCATGAGAAATATATTTCTTATCTTTATAAATTATCCGGTTTGTGGTATTCTGTTATAGCAACATAAAATAGACTAAGACATCACACAATAACAACAGCAACAAAATAATGAACACATATAAGACTATATACTAACCAGTTTAGCTTAAAGGTTAAGCACTTTGGAGTCCCTCGGCCTGGGTTTAAAGCCAGCCCTGCTGCCTTCTAGTGGAACATCTCGAACAAACTACCCAAACTCTTTGAATCTTAGTCTGTACGTCTGTTAAAATGATAATGATAATAATGGCTACAAGTCACACTATTACAGATAGGATTCAATGAGATCTTGCATATAGAGCCCTTGGTGCAGTACCTGGCTGTGACCAGCACTCAGTACATATTGACTATTGCTGTTTTCTGGAAGCATATTGATAAAGGGGCAGTTTGGGATTGCCAGGCTGGAGTTTGTTGATGGAAAGGAAATTTTATCAAGGGCAGTGATGTCCAGTGACAAGACTGTTTGGCACTGAAATAATTTTACAAGGAGCTTCAGTATGCTTTAAAATAAAACCCAACACATTCTTGCCACAGGTGTCCAAAGTGGCTATCTGTAAAAAGCAGTGTGATTAATTAGCTGAAAGGGTCAGGTGATCTTCAGACTAATGAACCAATGTGGCCCAAGAACAAATCAATCAGGAAGAACCCTGGCTCTAGAGCCAAAGCAGCCTCCTGGACATCCCTGGGGTGCCAAGTCCCTTTTCTTGGATTCCGGGGAGTCCAGGGGACCCAGAGAAGAGGATGGGCAGCAGTGACACAGATGGGCATTTGGCAGTGACTACTGATCAGCTGATACAGATATATTTCAGTATTTTAATAACCTGCATGGACATGCTGGTGCATCCTGGCTAAACATGAACTCTAGGTCAAGATATGAGTTTCATCCAGGAGCAGTGGCTCATGCCTGTAATCTCAGCACTTTGGGAGGCCAAGGTGGGCGGATCACTTGAGGTCAGGAGTTCGAGACCAGCCTGGCCAACATGGTAAAACACTGTCTCTACTAAAAATACAAAAATTAGCTGGTTGTGGTGGCATGCGCCTGTAGTCCCAGCTACTCGGGAGGCTGAGGCAGAAGAATCACTTGAACTTGGGAGGCCAAGGTTGCAGACAGCCGAGATCACATCACCACACTCCAGACTGGGCAACAGGTAAGACTTCATCTCAAAAAAAAAAAAAAAAAAAGATATGCATTTCAATCCCACCCCGACCTGAGCATTTCTTAGTCCATTAGCCAGGGATGACACAGCAAGAAAGAGATCCATGGAGAAGGTTTGAATTGATTCAGTAGAAAGAAATCTCTCCCTAATTCTGGAAGAACAACTCAATGTCAAAATGGTACATGGTTGCTTCCTATTCTTGTGTATCTGGTGGGGGCTTAAGTATTCAGAGCCCCACCTTCTAGCTACTGAGAGTCCAGGAGAGAGCTATTTCCAGTGACGATGAAAGGATCGCCCACTAACACACAGAGATCTGCTGAGGTGGGCTTGGTTCACAGGGGTGAGGAAGATGACAGGAAGGAACTCCTGACCTCAAGTGATCTGCCCTCCTCAGCCTCCCAAAGTGCTAGGATTACAGGCAAGAGCCACCATGCCTGGTTGAAACTCGTATCTTGACCTAGAGCTGATGTTTTCCAGGGTGCACCAGCATGTGCATACAGATTATTAAAATACTAAAATATATCTGCAGGTGCTCGTGGGCATGGAGAGAGGAGACTTGGAAGCCAGTATCCATGGTTTCGTGTATGGGCTTTCAACAGAGAGAGGCTACCAAGAGAAGCTGGAAGAACGGTTTGCCCATACATTCTTCAGGAGACCCTGGGAGAGTAAGGCAGTTGTCCTTCAGAACTGATGAGAATGGGAGAGGGTGATGGGAGAGATCACTCCACCACTGCCAGGTGGCCTCAGTATAGCTGAAACAGTATGGCCTCAAAGCCAGCAGCAGAATGGAGCCCCAGCGGCTGAAAGCAGCAACAGACTTGGGAGTCATTCACTGGGCTTTGGAGGCTGCACAGGGGCTGAGAGTCCTTGTTTGGTGGCATTTCCAAGACTTTCCCCAGGGTTTTTCCCAAAAGGGTTGCAGGGCTTTAAGGAGGGAACCACAAGACCTGCCACAGTAGGGAGGAAGGCTAGAGGAACATCTGTCACTCAATGGCAACAACCCCCATATCTGGAGAGCATCCTGCAATTTATAAAGCATGGTCTCATTCCTAACTCTTCCCAGCAGAGATAATTATCCCTGTTGTGTAGATGAGAAAACTAAGACCCAGAGAGGTAAAGGGACTTACCCAAGGTTAATCATGGCAGAGCCTATTCACACTGGGTCATCACTCCATGTTTTCTGACTGTCAATTCAGTACTCAGTCAGAGGGGGAAACAGGGGCAGACGAGGTGCCTGGGGTGCAAAACGTAAAGAGGCCAGGTCCTTAAGAGTGGGGTGGCTAGGACACAAAATTTAAAGACACACACAATCTCAGGTCATGAGGTGCCACACCCGCATCCAGGCCTTGCTTTAATTACCACTCCTGTTCCACTCCAGGGTTGAGGGCTTCACTAGAGAAGCCTATTGCTGGCATTGCACCCTGGCTATCTCTGACATCCATTTGCCTGTTGAGCAAGCCTGTGGCTTCACCACATCCTTCCTCAGAAGCTGCCTGGAATCTCCATCTGTTCTTGTAGTTAGGAGAAGGGGAGTGAAGTAGAGTGTTGCCACCAGATATGCCGGGCACCACAAACAAACAACAAAAAGGATTCATGTGTTCAATGGAGCTGAATTTTAATTGATACTTTCTCAAACAGTGGTTCTGAACCAACATCCCTCAGCCCCCGAAGATGATGAAGGGGGTGCGGTTTAACGCCACAATTAGCAGACAACCCCACAACAAATACAGTAAACATTAATCATATTAAATATTGAACGCAGACTTTGGTACGCTTGAAGAGCAATGGGTTTTTAAAATTTTATTTTACAGAAGACAAAGCAATGATTGTGGAGGAATTATTCCGATGTCAGTGCTGAAGGGAAATAATGTAACATTCTGGAATTTATATAAAAATTACAGCTTTGTTGTGTTTCACACTATATATAGTAATTTAATCATTTGCAGCTGATTAATTTCAGTGAAGGAAAATGTAGCATTATGCATCCCTAATGGAGTTCCAAGGTTTGAATTCTAATCGTGAGTTGGGCACAGTTTAAGTCTAAATTAGCAATTAGCTTGGGCAAGGGACATTTAGGTTGAATGGAAGTCATCTGTTGACATGTCCTGAGTCAACAACAGAGTAGCAACGAAGATCATCAGAAAAATGCCTGCCACAGAACACTCTTCACTGGCTTATTAATTATTGTGCTGAACATTAGCAGAGTGCCATTCCACTTTAGAAAACCTTTTCGTGTACATTTATCTCATTTGCTTTGGTCTTCATCTAAGTCTGTGAAGTGGGTGTTTGTGCTCCATTTTATAGCAAGGAAACTGAGGCTCGGAGAACTTAAGGCCACATGGAGGAAGAGCACCTTGTGGCAGGATTTGGACCCAAGAGTTCAGGCTTCAAAATCAGTATCTTTTCTACATCAAGATATTTTCTGGGGACAAATTTGATCCATCTTGAGGTCCTCCAGAGGTTAATCCTCAAATACAACCAGAAGCAGGTACAGTTCATATCCCTTTTTACAAATAAGGCTCATGTGGGTCAAGTTACTGGTCCAAGCATGCAGCTGAAATTGAAAACCTCGTTCTTCATCATAATACTTAGTACCTCTCAAAGATGGTTCTTAAACACCAGGCTGAGCCTTCTCGATCTTGTGGTCCACTTGGGATTTGGTGTGTTTGGGTGTGATGGCATATTTTGGGCCAGGAACTAAGGAGAACTGAGGCACATTTTGGATATTCTCAGATCCCACTCCCCCACTTCTCCACCCTGCTCTGCTCCAGGAAGGAGGAACTGGGTGGATCTGTCAAGTCTGGTCAGTGGGAACAACAGCAGGAGAGAGCAGGTAGAGAAGCCAGCAGTCTCAGTGTTTACTCTTCTGGTTTTCTCACTGCAGGGTTGCCATGAGCTTGCTGTGTCCCTTACCCAAAAGTCATGGTCCCTCTCACTGCCTCTTCTGATCCAGGGTGGTCATGGTGCTCACTATTACCAATCCTGGGGTACTACACACTCTTTTATTGTCTTTTCCCTACAGCCTGCCCTCCCTTTTGTAACTCATTCCTCTATCCAGGAACCCTGCCTGATTGATGGACAAAAATACAGTACAAACCACACCCTTCACATCAAAACTAGAGATTTGGAGTGAAACTTACTGAATCAGCTAGAGTCCTGGCCGGAAGCAGAAGTTTTCAGATAGGTTAAAAAAGAGATTTTTTTTTTAAATGAAATGACTATTTATAAAGGTGTGGACAAGGTTAAGTAAACAAAGAAATATCAAGGCACCCAGAGACTGGAAGAGCAGGAAGCTATTACTATTCCTAAGGCTGAAAGGGCTGAAGCTGGAAGTCAGGAGGAGCCCCTGACTACTCTCTCTTCCTGCCCTTGGAAGTCTTGCCTGTAGCAGGCTCTCATGGGTGACACCCAACCAGAAACCTGACTGCAGGGGAATGTGGATGGTGCAGGGTTCAGGATCACCCTCTCAGGGTACAAAATAGGACAGATAAGGTAGAAAGTGGAATACGATAGGAAAACAGGGAATAGCCTATATGTTTATCTTGTATCTTTGCAGAGGCTGGAGGTTAGGAAACATTAATACTTAAGAGTGTCTTAGTTTTACAGGAGAATTTCTTAAGTATTTCATTTCCAACAAAACAATGGATTCAAGCAAGGATCAACAATAGATGCTAAAATGATTGAGTAAAAAGTTGGTTGGATAAAGGATATTTACATGACCTCAAAGTATCCTCCCAAAGATTACTTGTTAATTACAAACAAGTGATGAGATCTGTCAGATGCTGGCTTAACCAAGAAATCAAGCTTAGCATCTTCAATAATGGGACAAACTGATGCTATGTGCCCCATAATGGGATGCAGTGGGAAGCAGACAACTTCACCTTTGTTGGATTCTTGCCAAAATGCTTACGCTGAATCTAACCAAGAGAAATATCAGACAAATCCAGATCCCAGAGCATTCTATAAGACAACTTGCCTGGATGCTTCAAAAAAGTCAGTGCCTTGAATAGCAATAGCCACAAAGACAGAGCTAAGCAGAAAAGAGAACTGCACAGAAAAACTTCGATGAACCTGGCCAACATAATGCTGAGCAAAAGAAGCCAGACTCTAAAAAGAGCATATAAAATGTGATTTCATTTACATCAGTTAAAAAACACACAAAACCAATTTATCCATTAGAAGCCAGACTAATGGATATCCCTGTGAGGTGATGTCAGAAAGGGCACCCAAGAGGGAATTCCAGGGGTGCTAATGACGTTCTGCTTCTTGATCTGAGTGCTGGTTACAAGTGCATACTCAATTTGTGAAACCTCATTATAACTAATACACAGTGTGTGCGTGTGTGTGTGTGTGTGTGGTGTGTCTGTGTGTTAGAGAAGGAGAGAGAGTATTGGTGTGGTAAAAGATTAACAGTTGATGAAACTAGCTAGGTGTTGGGTATATAAGCATTCATTATAATTATATTATTCTTTTAACTCTTCTCTAGGTTTGAAGTTTTCAAAAATAAAAAATATAAAAATGGTTTGAATCATTTTTGTAAGTGTTGAATTAATAGAATTGGCCAGCACACTATGTACTAGCAGTGGCCTCTCCAGCGATTTTCCCTCATTTATACACTTATTTAAATATATGCAAACTATTCACACTTAACCAACATAAAACAAACAACTCAAAACCATTTTGCATTCATCATAATCCCTAAACACAAGCCAAATACCTCATCTGGTGCTCAAACACAGGCATAGCAATCTGTTCCCATGTTGAGAGAAAATCATCTGTGTTAGACACACTAAGCTATAGCTTGGGATCCACAAAGCCATATCTATGGGACTTTGAATTCTCAAGGGTTATTTTAATGTTAGGCAATTTTTACTATGTTCACTGTTGTTATTTATTTTTGTTTAACTTTTGTTTTAAGTTCAGGGGTGCATGTGCAGGTTTGTTATGTGGATAAACTTGGGTCACAGGGGTTTGTTGTACAGATTATTTCATCACCCGGGTATTCAGCCAAGTATCCATTAGTTATATTTCCCAGTCCTCTCCCTCCTCCCACCCTCCACCCTCTGATAGGCCCCAGTGTGTGTTGTTCCCCTCTGTGTCCATGCATTCTCATCCTTTAGCTCCCACTTATAAGTGAGAACATGCAGTAATTGGTTTTCTGTCCTTGTGTTCATTTGCTAAGAATAATGGCTTTTGGCCAGGCACGGTGGTTCACGCCTGTAATCCCAGTACTTTGGGAGGCCAAGGTGGGCAGATCATGAGGTCAGGAGTTTGAGACCAGCCTGAACAACATGGTGAAACCCTGTCTCTACTAAAAATACAAAAATTAGCTGGGCGTGGTGGTGCGTGCCTGTAATCCCAGGTACTCAGGAGGCTGAGGCAGGAGAATCGCTTGAACCCAGGAGGCAAAGGTTGCAGTGAGCCGAGATGGCACCATTGCACTCCAGCCTGAGCAACACAGCAAGACTCCATCTCAAAAAAAAAAAAAAAAAAAAAAAAGAAAGAAAGAATAATGGCCTTTGGTTCCATCCATGTTTCCGCAAAGGACATGATCTCATTACTTTTTATGGCTTCAGAGTATTGCATGGTATATACATACATTTTCTTTATCCAGTTTATTATTGATGGGCATTTAGGTTGATTCCATGTCTTTGCTATTGTGAATAGTGCTGCAATGAACATGTGCATGCATGTGTGTTTGTAAACAGAACAATTTATATTCCTTGAGACTTTAGAATCCAACCTGCTTAACCTGTGACACCACTGGCAATGTTGACCAATATTGGAACCTCATTTTGCCTTCAAATCACACACCCTTGTTGGGGTAGAAGGAAGAAGAAAATTCAGCTCCCTATTCTCTGGTGTTTTCAGCTCCAGGCATGGATTTTACAAATCCCAAAAGAGGGTAATGATAACAACAAAAACAAACAAACAAACCAGGAAAGACAGAGAAGCTCTATTTGTTTTTGTCTACTCCCATTCTAAAATGGCACCCTGGCCAGGCCAGCTACAGAAAACCTGACGTAAACATCAGATACAATGACAAGCAATAGTCTTCACTCTCAAAGACCATAACTGCAAAATTCTTATGCTTCTCCCCACCCTCACCCACCCCTTTAACTGCCAAGGATTCAGGGAGGGCACAAGCACTGTGACCTCTTGGCATCCTTGGTCTGAGAAAGATGCAGATTCTTTCCCCCGGCTCTTCAACTTTTCACGCCAACTGAACAGACACCTTTGGTTCAGCTCGCCTACCAACCATCGACTCTCTAGCACAGTACTGGAACATAGTAGATGCTTGATAAATATTTGTTGAACGAGTGAGCTATGGAGAGAAGAGCTGTGGAAGAAGCAGAAGTGGTTTTCATGGAGCATTCTATGCAACTTGGAGGGCTTTTCCCCCCACCTATGCTGAGAACCCAGCTCTGGAATCCTCAAGGGGACCATCTCGGGATCAGTACAGTCCACGTGTGGCATGGACATTAGTATTCTTATCTTAAGTGGCTTTGCAGACAATTGACATCTGCAATAAGCCAGGGTAAGAGAAAAATACCGTGGCTGTATAGCAATTGCAGAGGACAGGCTGATTTCCAAGTTTATGTGTGATATCCCTTTGGGACTCCTTGACATGACTAACTCAGCATGTATAAGGTGCTGAGAACCTGAGGCAGCATGAGAGAGAGTTGATAAAATTTCTGGTATTATTACAATGAGTTCAATTTTGTGCTTAAAAATCTGTATTGAGAGCAAATTTTGTGCTAGATGCTATGCTAAGTAAATACATTATTTTATTTAATTCTCACAACAACCCAATTAGATAATCTCGCTTTACAAATGAGGTGACTAAGGCTTGAAGAGGTAACTTGCCTACGTGTGATGGTTAATTTTATGTGTCAATTTGACTGCTGTACTGGGTGCCCTAATATTTGGGTAAACATTTTTCTAGGTATTTTGATGAGAGGGTTTCCGGATGAGATTAACATTTGAATCAGTAGACAAAGTAGAGGAGATGGTCTTTCCCAATGTGAATGAACCTCATCCTATCCCTTGAAGGCCTAAACAGAACAAAAAGGTGGAGTGAGAGAAAATTTGCTCTCTCTGTCTTTAAGCTGGAATATTGATGGAGCCTCTCCAGCCTCTGGACTCAGACTGTTACTATACCATCTGCTTTCCTGAGTCCCCAGTTTGGTGACTGCAGATCTCAGGATTTCTCAGCCTCTATAACCTTGTGAGCCAATTCTTTATGAAAGATAGACAGATAATAAATAGATGACAGATGATAAATAGATAGATTAGCTAAATAATAGATGGATGGAGGGATGGATGAATGGGTGGATGTATAGATGATATATAGATAGATAAATGGATGGATGGATGGTGGATGGATGGATAGATGGATAAATAGATGGATAGATAGATGGATAGAGATATATATCCTATTTGTTCTGTTTCTCTAAGAACCTAGACTAATACACTAAACTCATGCAATTATATAATAGACACTACTGGCTGCTTGCCTACCAACAATTATGAGACATCGCACTCCCTGCTGCTGGTAGGACTCATCCTCCACTCTGTAGACTTAAAATGTAAAATACTTCCCTTCCCAGCTTTCACTGCATTCAGGGCACAGGTGTGCACCCTAAACCTTGACGTGTGGATTTAAGGAGAGTTTGCTGGGGGCTATTGGGAAAGAGTTTCTTCCCTAAAAAAAAAAAAAAAATGCTGGGCGCAGTGGCTCACGCCTGTAATCCCAGCACTTTGGTAGGCCGAGATGGGAGGATCATGAGGTCAGGAGATCGAGACCCTCTTGGCCAACATGGTGAAACCCTGTCTCTACTAAAATACAAAAAATTAGCCAGGCGTGCTGGCACGTGCCTATAATCCCAGCTACTTGGGAGGCTGAGGCAGGGGAATTACTTGAACCCAGGAGGCGGAGGTTGCAGTGAGCTGAGATGGTGCCGCTGCACTCCAGCCTGGTGACAGAGCAAGGCTCCATCTCAAAAAAAAAAACAAAAACAAAAACAAAAGCCACACAGGAGGAAATCCCTCCCTCTAACTTTGTGGAAGATTATGTCTGCTTTGTGTGGGAATCAGAAACTGCGGCAACATCTTGCAACTAAGAGAGAGAGATTTCCTTCATGCTTCGGAAAGCAGTGGCAGAAAGAAAGAAAACATTTACATTCAAATAATATTGTAGAGCTGCTGAATTAACCAATTCTGAAACCACTCTGCCTCCAGACTTCTTATGTGAGATAACAGATAACCTTATTGTTTAAGTCCCTTCTATATAGAAATTTGTTTTCTGTGCCCAAAAGCATCCTAATTGATCAGTTGATTTAATTTTCACTCTAAGAGCTCCTATCAATAGAAGTCTATTTATCTAGTCAAAGGTATACTTATTATATAAGTTCACTTAATACTCCTTATTATTCACAAATAGTCGAATGAAATGCTAAATATTTCTATTTACCTATGCCCATATCCATTCCTTCATCCTTCCATTCCTCCATCTGTCTGTCTATCTACCTATCTATCAGTTGATTGATTGACTGACTGGTCGATTGTTCTGTGGCCAAAAAAGTTCAGGAATTTGCTTCCTCCTAATACATAACCCCTTCTGGAGAGCCTCTGAGAAGCTTCTACAGTAAAAGAAACAAACAAACAAAATCCAAAACAAAACATGAAAACTTGAACTCAGCATTTTCCTGATATTTTATTTGTTTAATCCCTTTTCCGGGCACACATTTTAACAGCAACTCATTTTTGGAAATGTGCATATGACTGGGTAACTATCTCCTAAGATTCCCACACACACATTTTAAGAGAGCAATTGTTCCCTCTGAAGGCAACACTTGTTATTCTGAAGCACTGAAACGAAGCCGCTAGTACACAGAAGCCACTGGGATGTTGCTTAGCAGATGTTTACAGATAGCTTGATGTTAACTTCTACACAAAAGATATATTTCTGGCCTTGCCTTATTGTTTATGATTCACGACTAAATTCTAGGAACCTTGAGTCTGCCTGAGCTAACCATCAACCTGCCTGAGCTGACCATATTTGACACAAACAGTTTCCATTCATGGTGGCCACATGCCCTGTCTACACCATCCATGCCCCAAGAGGTAATTCGGTGCTTGTGTTTTAACATAAACTTCAAGTCATATGCATACCAACACTACTTCATGAGCAAGAAATTACCACGTCTGGTTCATTGACATTTACTTCTGGGAACAATTTCAATCAGATTAATTCATTTATCTAAATAATCTTTCACTCACTTCACAGCATCAAAACTCACCAATACATTTTCTGTTGATGCTTCCAACTTTCCTTTTTGTGCAGTGAAAAGCAAGATTAATTTTTACCTGGAGTTCACAGACTGGGCACTTATTAGAGTATGAGGGAATCCAAACAGTAACAACCTCTATCCCAACAGAACTCAAGAAAAGGAAAAAAAAGTAGGGCAGATGGAGATGCAAATGTCAACCTACTACTAATAGGGCTGCTGCAGAAAGTTGCTTAGATGTGCTGCAGCAACCGTAGGCCTTGTGTTAGGCAGGAGAGGTAGCTTATGTAGCAGTAACAAACAACCCAGGAGTCTTGTTGGCTAAAAATAAAAATTCAGTTCTCTATCACATTACGGATCCACTGTGGCCCAGCTGAGGATCTGTTCCATGGCACCTTAACTCTGAGTCACAGCAATTGGAACAGACTCTATCTGGAACATTGTCAATTATCATGGAGGAGAGGGAAACGTAAGTATGGTGAGCCCCACATTGACTCTCAGAGCTTCCACTTAGAAGTGACCCATCATTTCTGCTCAATTGTCATTGGCCACATGTAAGCTCTCCTACCACAGGTCCCCAACATTGAACCCCAGAGCTAATCAGATGTGTTCCCCTAGAACAGGCATCACTAGAAAAGTTACAGGCTTCCTCCCGAGCATGAGGGCAAAGGCTTTACTCCCATGTTTACCCTGTAGCCAAGAGCAGAGCCAAGCACATGCTCTCTACAGACAGGCAGACCCCAAAAGGAATGGATGAAGGAACTAAATTTCCCCACTCAGGTGAGAGGGCAGAGAGTCACCAGGCAAAAGCAATCAAGCCACAGTAAGATTTTTGCAAAACGGGTTACTCCACTTATTCATTATCTTCTTTTTTAAATTCTCCATTTCACCATTTCACTCTTGGCGTCTTTATTCTTCAACAAGTTCTACGCCTTCATCATTTACTTCTCCATTATCCTAGCCTTCTTCATTCTCCTCGTCCAAAAAACCTGAACCCAACTCCACTGCTGGATGCCTGACCACGTGTGCCAGCAGTCCCATATCTGAGCTCCAAACAGTAAATCTTTACATTTAGACCAGTCTGAGAAGGGTTCTTCTGTGATTGCCACCATAGGCTTCCAGTGGGAAACACTGAGGTCAGGGGTGAATGAAGAGAAAATGTGCAGCGCCCAGGATCAGCAGGTGATCATTCAATGGGAGTTTCTCCCCATCAGCACTTTTGCTGATTCTGATCCCCTCTGATGGCATGCCCTTTTCCCTTTCCTTATTCAAATCCCAACTATTCTTCAAATGTCAAGCTCAGGTCCCACCTCATATGGAGCACATTCACACCTCTGCTGCCAACCCATAGCCATACCCTGCCTACATCCCTGTGCTAACACTTGGAGCTCACACTGTTGTCTGACTTCATGTGTGATGATTTGACTCTGCAAGTCACCTTGGAGGATGGGGACAATGCTTTATTTGCTTTCTGCCTCCCTGGCAGCACCCAGGCCAGCATTAGGCACAGAGCAGCCTCTTGACTGTTTCTGATGCATGGGCTGTGCAAGGTGGTTGGTGAGGTCTGCTCCCATCACAGTGAATGGGGAAGTGACTGAGAATCTGCCTCTGTCGCATAAACATTCGATCATGCTGATAACTCGGGAAACTGTTTCTGTGCAGGTCCTGTATTGTGGTACTGCTGAGACCCTGAGTTCTAGAAAATATGTCACAGATGCTAGGGGGTATTTCTCAGCTAAAATCTGTGAGAAAGTAAACACAGTTGTATTATAATTATTGTACTACTCAGTTCTTCCAGGCTTCTGGGTTTCTTGTTTATTTGTATTAACTGCATGCCTTTAACCAGGTAAAGAGATGGATTTTTGCCCTGTTTATTACCTAGTAGTTGTACTCAATTCTGGCTTGACGTCAATGACCTTTAGTGACATCCTGATGATAAACTATCTCTCTTGCCTAAGTTACTGGATGTGCCAATAGTAATAGTAATAGTAATAGCTAAACTCGTAATGAGCCAGTTACTGTTCCACGCACTTTGCTATGAATCTCAATGTCCTAGAGTCACGGAGAGGTTGGGTTACTTGGCAAAGTTTACAGAGCCTGGAGGTGAATCAGAGTTTGAACCCCTGTACTCTGCCTCCAGAGGCCAGACCTTAAACCTCTACCAGGGATGTCCAATCTTTTGACTTCCCTGGGCCACATTGGAAGAATAATTGTCTTGGGCCACACATAAAATACACTAACACTAGTGATAGCTGATGAGCTAAAAAAATCACACACAAAAAATTCTCATAGTGTTTTAAGAAATTTTATGAATTTGTGTTGGGCCTCATTCAAAGTTGGGCCTCATTCAAAGTTGGGCCACAAGCTTTCTCCACATTAAAGAGCAGGTGAAGCAAGAATGGGAGAATTCGGATCTTCTAAAACCAATCACACAGGGCATGACTTTTGCAGCCACACAGACCTGGGTTCAGATTCTTGCTTTACTGTCTTATTTTAGACAAGTCATTTAACCTTTCTATGCCTTAGTTCTTTCATCTATAAATGGGGTTAAGGAAGATTAATACTATCTAATGGGTCTGGCACATAGTAGATTCTTAATAAATGTTAAGCGTGGATTTGTTCACCTGTTCCCTGGTCTTTTAAGGTCGGAATCATTAGATCATTGAAATTGCACACCATCTGCTCACTCTTTTCACTCAGTTCCGTGACTAGCAAACACAGGACAAAGCAGGAAAAGTGGCAGATAGAGGAGAGTTTTTAGGCTGGCCAAGCAGTGAATAGACAATCAGGCACCTGTGTTCAACCTCTGTACTCATCAGACCTCGGGTCCCCCTAGGAGACACCAGATTCCACTGGTTTCAGCTTGGAGGACAGGCTTATGGCTGAGAAGAAACCCAGTTTCTTGGGCATTTATTGTTGCCCCCTCCTTAACTGCCTTCCTTCCCTTTCCCCTCTCTAGCCCTTAAGCAGATATTTCAAATTTATTAATAGGTCTCAAGTCCAATGACTGAGCTACAAACAGCAGAACAAACCTGTGTTTCTTCACAAGTCCATTAAAAAAAAAATGACAGAGACCTGGCCTAGCTGCACAGAGGGGTGAGCTGGTTAATTTAGCTTTCACTTCCAAAAATATTCAAGGCAATTTAATAGCTTCATGCAAATAGCTGTGTCTGGATGTCAAATCATCCCTTCCTTGATATGAATCATGGTTTGGTCTGTTATCCCTTTAGCAGGATAGCTGGGTGGTCAAGTGTGGACTGGAGGGAGTCTGCCTGGGTTTGAACCCCACACTTGCTGCATGACCTTGGGCAGGTCACTTACCCTCTGTAGTAGGCTAAATAATGGCCAAAGGTATCAGGTCCTAATCCCTGGAAGTGGTGAATGTTACTTTATACAGTTAGGTTTTTGCAGACATTGTTAAATTAAGGATTTTAGACAAAGGGGTTATCTTGACTTATCTGGATGGGCCCTGAACGCCATCACATGTCCCTAAAAAAAGGGGAGGCAGGGTATCGGGCTCACTGCATCAGAAGGTGCAGTGATGACGGAAGCAGAGAGAGATCTGAGGATGCCACACTGTTAGCTTTGGAGATGGAGGAAGGCGCCACAGGCCAAAGTATGTAGCTCCAGAAGCTGGAAGAAGCACAGATTTCCCCCTAAACACTGGAGGGTACAGCTGCACCAACATCTCGATTTCAGTCCAGTGAAGCTCATGTTGGACTTCTGGCCTCCAGAACTGTGAGAGAACAAACTTGAATCGTTTTAAGCTACCAAGTGGTATGGGAATTTGTTACAGTATCCCTAAGAAACTAGTACACCCTCTCTGGGTCATGCTTTCCATGACTCCAGATCAGATGGGGGCAGGGAGTTGATAGGGGTGGCCAGTGACTGAGGTGGTGAAAAGTGAGATGGGGAGATGCTGACCATGAACACCACAGCTGAGCAATTTCCTAGGGACACAGGGCAGACGTGCATAGATGCACTCCTTGACTGAAAGAGCCTGGGGTAACACTACACAAATCCCAACTATAGTTGTGACTTTGCAGTCAAAATCTCACTTTGCCACTGGGTGACCTGAAGCAGATTATTTAACCCTTCAAAGGATCAGTTGCCTCAGCTGCTAAATGTGTTAAATAAGGTAACAGGCACATAGCAAGCACAAGGCTGGTTTCCTTATGGTCCCCTCAAGGAGCAAAGAAGCAGGAGGGGCTTCTCTTATCTTGCTCTCCACTCCCTTCCATTTGAACACTGATGAGATCAGAAAGTTACGCAAAGTTGACTCCCATAGCTTCACTGCACACTACCACCGGGGCCCCTATTGTCAACTTGCAGATCAGGATGGGTCCTTGATGGAGTTCCCGTCAGCCATTCAACATCCATTAAGCGCATATTTATTGAGTACCTACTAAGTGCCAGGCACTCGTCAAAGCACAGCCCCCGTGAAATTTTTTAAAGCAGAACAATGTAGTGCAGGGCTGCTGCCAGCTCTGAAAGTGTTTTGCACAGATTAGAGAAGGTTGCCCTTGCAAACACAGCCCTGTTGGCACACAGCTTAACAAGCAGGGAGACCTTTTGTGTAACAAAAAGCAAACCTCTTCATCTGAGTGGACACAGCCCATGCAGGGGGCATGTCTTGGCAAGCAGAGTGAGAACTGGATTTGGGCCCTGTGTGCCCCTCATCCAGGTGTGCCAGTTGTGTGCGAGTTTCCAAACAGACAGCATCCCTGAAGTCATGCATTTTTCTTAAAGATAAATGGGTTTTGTTTAAGGGCTTCTCTTTTATTCTGTAATTTCAGACTGTGAAAGTGTCTTTTCTTTCACAAAATGAGGGTGAGAGTAGATGGTAGTTGTTTGTTTTATCTCTTTTGTTAAATGTCCTCACTTAGCAAAATAAAAAGTTGACAACTTTCTTCCAGTTCTTTATTTTGGACATTTTACTGGTCCATAAAATTCAAAATTTGGGGAATGAATTACTGACTGATGGGAGGTATGGCATGGTAAGAAGTCCTCTGTTCAAGCAAAGGAAAAGTCACCCAAACAACATAGACCTAGGCAGGTACCATCAGTGTCCCTGAGCTGCAGTGATTCACATGACGTGATCTTGCAGAACCTGCTGGGTTGCTATGGTTATCTCACCATACCTATCCATTACCTTTGTGACACATGAGGTTCATATCACATAGATATTCAGAAAGATTTTTTAATGTGTCTCAGAAATGAACACGCTAGCAATAAATATCATTGCTTGAATGCAGCTGCATACACACGTGAAAATATTTATGCACACAGGAGAATCACTACTTCTTGCATGCATTGGTGATTAGATGTACCTCATCTGAAGTTCACACAGCTGTGGAATGGGCAGACCTTGGCTCTAGAGACAAATCTAGATTTTCTCTCTTAGGCAGGATCCCGTCAGTTGCCAGAAAAAGAGAACTGGTCTTGGTTAAAAAATAAAAATAAAAAAAAAAAGAAAGAAAAGAAAAATAAAAAAAAAAAGATGAGGATGGGATGGGGAAAATGCATTGCCTCATATAATTGAGAAATGAGGTGTTTATTTCAGGTGCAGCTTGATCCAAGGGTTCAGGGACAGACAGTATCAGGACCGGGGTTGCTCCCATCCCCATGCACTCTGCCTTCCCTTGTACTTACTGACCACAGGCTCTTCCCTGGTGAAAGCCCCAACATGTGTTCAGTTGGCTGCCAAAGTTAAAACCTTGGATGGAGAGATTAACCTTCCCAACAGCTCAAAAAGTTCTGTGCCTGTGTCTCATTGGCCCGAATTAGATCATATACCCATCATGTGAGGGGGACGGTTAGTTCTTTGGAATAAAGTCATGGTGCACGGCCAGGGTCAGGGGATGCTGTCAGTCACACTGAATTTCACTTCAAAAAGGAGTGGGTCTAAGAAATTAGTCCCCAAATAGACATCTCCACGCAGCTCTGCCTCCTTTTGCATTCACCCCACCTCCTCCCTGATCTGTTCTCCACCTGCTCTGTGCTCTGAGATGCTGAGCCCTGAGGACTGCAACACCAAGACCCTTGCTGGCTGGCCCCTCACTGGGTCAGACAACGGGAGGCACCAGCAGGATATCTGAAGAAGGGAGGAGGAAGAGGTTGGGGTATTTCTTCCCTGCATCCTCTTTGCCCTAGTGCCTCTCCAGAACCCACTCCCTCTGGGTGCTTGTCACACCATGTCTATCAGCCTTTGAGGGAGTAATAGGCTCCTTCTGCTTCTAGTCTCTAGACATCTCAGCATCCCGTGTTTGTTCCTTTGACCCTGACCAGGTATCTGTACGTTGTCCCTTAAGTCTTTTAATTTAAACTAGGAGTTAGCAAACTTTAGCCCACAAGCCAAATACCACCCTCCCAGTCTCCTTTTGCAAAGAAAGTTTTGCTGGAACAGAACCACACACTGTTTAGGTATGTCTAAACATACCTGCGACTGAAATCGTATGTGACCTGCAAAGCCAAAAATATTTACTGTCTGGCCCTTTATGGAAAAAATTTGCCAACCCCTGGGTAAACCACCTGATGGATTTGGTTTCCTGCTGGGACCCTGTCTATTACATCTCCTTATAAAATGTAAGGCGAGAACACAGCTTTTGCTGTAGGATTTGTATGTGAAGGTTGGGACGATACTAAAATGATCAGCCTAGCCATCCTGATGGCTCAAGGGAAAACCACACAGGGGAAAGACAAGTTTTTCTTTTTAAAAAATACAGTGAGAGCTGCTCTCTCCTATCCTTGGAGTTAAGGGGTCTCAGGGCAGAGAATGCACCCCACTGCCCCTGTTCCTTGTCCATGCTCGTATAGACAGCACACCTGAGTGCTCCGACTTCATCAGGGCATGCCAATGAACAGGAAAATCAATACGTAAAGAAACAAACCAAAATGCTGGATGAAAAAGATCAACATTGCTAGGTTTAGGAAGTAAAAATGTTCTAAACAGATAAACAGTAAGAAAAGTGCTTTGATTTGTACTGTTTTCCAGTCCATAAAACCCTAATATCCGCCGACGTTTCATTAAAAGCTTCCATGCTACTCGGCATGCCTGCTGTGGCTTGAATAGATGGCTGCAAAAATGTTATCCGAGCTGCAGACCAAATCTTTTGCAATGTTTTACATGGGTGCTAAATGGGGGAGAAGTCTGATCAATCACAAACAGAACGCCAGTTTAGGGGAGAAGTAAATGTTGACGTTAAATGAACAATATCTATCATTCTGCAATGTGGTTCTTCCAGTCAATCAAAAAAAAAAAAAAAAAAGAAAGAATAAAAGGTAGGCAAAGAGCATTTATTGGAGTGAAGAAAAAAAAAGAGTAATGAACACATGCAACCAGATCCTTCAGCTTTCAGAAACAGAGAGGGCTTGTGTTTTGAATAATACATAGTGAAATAAATGTTCAAATTATGTTGGAAAATGGTTCATTTGGACTCCTAGCCCCTTCCAGTCTGTAACCTGAATAATACTCCAGTTTATGAAATCCCTTCCTAATATATCAAAGACTCTTCACCTATTGTTGCATTCATTCCCTCAGTGGCCTCTACTGGAAGCTTGCTGAATGACCAGTCAGACCGGAATGCACTGTGCGAGACTCTTTTCTTTAATGACCTCCATTCCTGTGTCTGCAAAGAGGAGGAAAAAGCCCTGGTCGGGAAATCAGCACCCTGAAGTGGATTCTGAGCTTTGAAGCTGAGAGGCCTTGAACAAATGATTAAATCACTCTCTGAATCTCAGTTTCTTTATCTGTAAATTGGGACCAACACCTCTCGCCTTCCCTCACCCCAGATTCTGGTAAAGCCACTCATTCGCATTTGATGAATATTTACTAAGTACATTTTATGTGTCAGGAGGGTGCTGAGTGAGAAGGAAGAGGTAGTCCCTGCCTTCTGGAAGCTCACATGTAGAGGAGAATGGTCAGCGAAAATATGATGTCATAAGCCCCATGAGAGCGTCAGAGACAGTTCCTGAAGGCACTGGGAGGGACCTGTGGACCAGGAAGAATTGTGGGAGGAAGGGGTCTCTAAATGGATTCTGAAGAATAAGTCAGTGGGGAGGAGTACAAAGGAGGATATTATCACCACAGGGAAGAGGACAGAGAATGTGACCCTTCAGAGGAGGTACTGAAAGCGTTTTTGCACGGCTGAGTCACAAGATTCAAGGTCGGGCGAGATTCAGGGCAAGAGCCCTGAAAACAAAGGAGAGCTAAGTACCCAGATATCAAGGGCCTCCAGGTTCTGTTAAAGAGTTTGGACTTCTCCCTGAGGACAGTGGGGAGCCCACTGAAGGATACCTGTTGGGGATGATGGCCTGCCTCCATATATTTTAGGCCACCTCCACCAGCCCACCCCAATAACTTCCAGGTGGAGGAGTTACACAGGGCAGACTGGAGGCTTGGGATCCAGTGAGAGATGTCAGTGGCTCGAAGGAGAGAAGAGGCAGAGGTAAGAAGTGGCATTACAGGAGGACTCCATCCATTAGGGAGAAAACGGAGAGGAAGGTATCACCAAGGAAACTAGGTTCTGCCTTAGATGAAAGGGCAGATGCTGATTCCATTCACTGAGAGGGCACATGCCTGAAGGTGGTGCCTGATGCAAGGCAAGGTACACAGTAGGTGCTTAGTAAGTGTTTGTTAACTCAAAGCAGAATCTTTATTCTCCTAGCTTCATTCTCCTCCTACCCCTGTTAACATCGCCCCCCTCCAACCCCGCCTCGGCTCCACCCCCACCTCATCCTGCACATCACTGCCTGGTAAATCTTCTTAAAACACCAATTTGTCTGTCAGATTTAAATGGTTCATTTAAATGGCTCAGGATTTCCCCAGACACCACTCAAAGCCCCTCTGCTCAGCACCCCCCACACCCAGCCAGCCTTGCTTCTGCTCTGCTTCAGTCAGGCCTTCGGGACATCGGCCACGTGACCTGCTCCCCTCAGGGCCTCTGCTGGGGCAGTGCTCCCCTCCAGGAGCACCCGCCTTCCTTTCATTCTGCCACCGCAAATTTGAATCAGAGAATCACAGCAGAGACCGGGGAAAAAAGAAAAAAAAAGTCAATTCCCTCTGGATTCCTGTTGCTTCTGCTAATTCAAGGCAGGCTTAATTCTTTGACATCCAGGCAACTCATCGGGTCTGTGGCTGAGGAAGCTGTAAGAGAGGAGAAATAGGAGGTAAATTTATCTAGATTAGAGCTAAATTGGCAAACAAACTATGTCTTAATATATGCTTCTAGCGTATCCCAGACTCTCGGAGTCCTTTTCATTTTGAAACATGTTTTTAAAGCATGAGTGGATTATGATTGTCAGAAAAAAAGCAGTTTCTTCCAGGCCTTAAGCTATAAAAACTGCTATTCCTGTTCTCTCTGCAAATGAGCCCACTTTAGTATGCCCTGCTGGGAAATGAAGGCAATTGCTTTATTCCTGGGAATTACCAAAGATTTACTTGAAAGTGCTACCTCACACGCAGTGGGTAATAAGTATAAATGAAAAGGAAAACAATTAGCCCAAATGTGCCAACCTCAACAATGTTGATTGGCTGGTTGATTTTGAAAGCTCAATTTTATTTCTAGAATCAAAAATTGCAAAAACAAACAACAAACTACAAAACCCCCAGTGGTTAAAGTCCTTGAATGAGAAGTCCCTAGGAAGAACACAGATGGGGTTCCTTTCAGGGCCACCTACCTTTGTGCTTGAACCCACCTAGGACCCAGGGAAAGGTGCTCATTTGGACAAATTGGGCCCCCAAATTGCAATCCATCAGGCCAAGAAAACTACAGAGCCACCAAAAATAACAAATAGATCCATGTTCTCTTTTCTGTCCTGCATACTTCCCTTTGGAAATGACAGGCCTCCAGCCCCAAGCCAGCTTCACCATCCATCCAACCACCAGGGCAGCGTTTCTCAAGGTATGGTCTAAGAACCACGTGCACCTGCATTAGTATCAACTGGACTCCTTATTAAACACACAGATGCATGACACCCATTCCACACTTTCCAAGTCCAAATCTCTGGAGGTAGTTTTTTTTTTTTTTTTTTTTTTTTGAGATGGAGTTTTGCTCTTGTTGCCCAGGCTGGAGTGCAATGGCACGATCTCGGCTCATCGCAACCTCTGCCTCCTGGGTTCAAGCAATTCTCCTGCCTCAGCCTCCCAAGTAGCTGGGATTACAGGCATGCACCACCACACCCAGCTAATTTTTTATTTTTAGTAGAGACGGGGTTTCTCCATGTTGGTCAGGCTGGTCTCAAGCTCCCGACCTCAGGTTATCCGCCCACCTCGGCCCCCCAAAGTGCTAGGATTACAGGCGTGAGCCAACATGCCCCGCCCAGCTGGAGGTAGTTCTATTCTTCAACATCATCAGGGTAGCCACACTAACAACACCTCTTTTTCCTCTTAGTCCATGGGCATTTTCCTTCAATTGTTCTCAACATATCCAGTTTAAGGTCCTTGGTCCATTGTTTCAATAACAAATCTTGCTAATATTGTAAACTTCCTTGCAACTCTACTGTGTTCCTCCAGTAAACACACTCCCCATCCCGCTCAGTAACTTTGTCAAATCTCTTCAAACTCCAATTTCCTAACTGCCGATCCCCCAGCCTTCTTGCATTTGACCTCACTTCTAATTCTCTGAGATTTAGAGATGTCTCTAAGATGTCTCTCCTCTTTCAGACACCAACACATGTACCCCTGTCTCCATGGGTCCCTTCCTTCACCTTGACTCAAGATCCCACCCCAACTCCTTCTCGGAACCTTACGCTATCAACATGCCTCCTGTCTTCCGGGTGTTCAGTCACCTCCTTTCAATTAATCCTTCCCCTTGGCTCTTTTTGGCTTTGTAGAGTATCATTAGTGACAATTAGTGTGAGTATTCTCTCCAATATCCCAGGAGGAGAATCATTACAATAATGAAGACATACCATATACCTGGCTACCACAAGTGAATGTTAACCTGATTGTTACCTTTAAATCCTTTTAATAATAATAATAATAATGTGTTTCATATAGTTTTAAAAACTTTTTATTATAAAAAATTTTAAACTTTTTCTTATAAATTATAAAAATTTTCAAATACATTAAAAAGTAGAGAAACTAGTATAATGAACTCCTACTTACCCATCAGCCAGCCTCAACAATTGTCACCATTTTATCAACGTATATATTTTATTTATTTTATTTTATTTTGGAGACAGAGTTTTTGCTCTGTTGCACAGGCGGGAGTGCAGTGGCACAATCTCGGCTCACTGCAACCTCTGCCTCCCAGGCTCTAAGATTCTCCTGCCTCAGCCTCCCAAGAAGCTGGGATTACAGGCATGCACCACCATGCCCAGCTAATTTTTGTATTTCTAGTAGAGACGGGATTTCCGACATTGGCCAGGCCGGTCTTGAACTCCTGACCTCAGGTGATGCACCCGCCTCCATCTCCCAAAGTGCTGGGATTACAGGCATAAGCCACTGCACCTGGCCATATTTTAAAGAAAATTCCATATATTGGGCCATCACATTATACATCTCTAATTGATAAGGGCCAATTTTATAAAACATAACCTCCAGGCTGTTATCACAGCTAAACAACTGTGATTCCTTAATATCACCTAATTCTCAGCCCGTATTTTATTTTCCCAATTGTCTCCAGGATGTCTTTTTATAGTTGGGTTGTTCAAATCAAGATCCAGACAAGGTTCTTATATTGTATCTCATTGTTTTGTCTCTTAAGTTGTTTTTGTCCTCTAACAGTCTCCCTGCTTTTATATTTTTTAAATGCCATTGATTTCTTGGGCCATTTGTTACATAGAGTGTCCCACACTCTTGACTTGGCTGATCACAGCCTTAAAGTGCTGATAACTTGTGTCTCTATCCCCCATATTCCCCCATATTTCTGTCTTTTTTTTTTTAATCAAGAGTACTTCATAGGCAGTACTTTTAAACATACTTACATGATGGAGACCACTTTCAGAAAAGCTGTCCCTCATCCTCACATCCTTTTCCAGCTACCAACTTTCCTCCTCCTCGTCCATAGCTGAACGAGTCTCCAGAAAGCCGCTATGTTTGCTTTCTTAATTTCTTCAGCTTTCACCCTCTCTTCAACCCAGTCGGATCTGGCTTCTGCTCCTGTCACACCCAGAAACAGTAATGACCTCCATTCCTTCAAATCAAACAGATATTTCTTTGATCAATTCCCATCTTATTCCAGTTATAGAATTCAATAGCTTAAGGCAGGAATTTATTTGTATCTCTCATAGTTCCATGGATTGACTGGAATCAGCTGAGCAGTTCTCACTTGGGGCCTCTTAAGTTGCTGGCGTCATCTGAAGGCTTCACATCCTAGGTGGCTTCTTGTTCACATGGCTGCTATCCAGGTTGGATCTCAGAAACAACTGGGGACTGGGATCTCTCCCTCTCTCTCCTTGCCCTTCCGTAGGGTACCTTCACGTGGTAGTTTGGGCTTCCTCACAGCATGGGGGTTTATGGGTAAACAGACCTCTTACTTGGGGGCTGGCGTCGCACTGAGAAAGTATTTCAAGAGACTGAGGTGGATGTTGCAAGGATTTCTGTGACCTTGATAGTCGCGTAGTGTCCCCTCTGCTTCAGTCTAGTGATTGAACGGGCCCCGCCCCCATTCATTCAGTGTTGGGGGCACTACACGAAGGTATGAATTTCAGGAAGCATAGTTCCCTGGGGCCATCTTTGGAGACTATCACATTTCTCCTTTGACTCTTCAACAATTATCAGCACCTCAGTGAATTATCTGATTTTTGAAATAATCTGACCCCTTGCTCCCATTACAAGCCACTTTTCTGTTCCCTTTCTACCTCTCTGACAAAAACCTCTCAGTGGTCTTTGCAGGCCTCATCTTCCTCTGCCCAGTCCTCCAGGCCTGGTCCTAGGTTTCTTCTCTTTCAAGCCTCTTCTCTCCCAAAGCCCTTTCACATGGAGGTCCATGATTTCAATTAATTCCTAAAATGGGCATGACTAAAGTATTATTCACTCCAACTCAAACCTGTCCTCTGAGCATCATATCCCACCTTCTAGAAACCTCTTCTTGAATATTCCAAAGGTATATTAACATGTCTAACTAAACTCAGAATCGACCCCTGCCCCAAAATGAGCCCCTTCCAGATTTCTTCATTTCACCTAATGGCACCCTCACTGCCTCCAGTTACACAGAAACTTAAGGGTCATCTCTCTCTCTCTCTCTCTCTCTCTCTCTCTGAGTCTATTCATTCTATCACCAAAATATTACTTCTAAAATGTTTCTGCCCACTCTTCCCCACCTCCACTGCTGTCATCCTCTATCCAAGCCACCCTCTGGGGCTATCCCTAGAAGAAGATGGGACCCATAGCAACTCAAGCCAGTGCAGAGTTTATCCAAAGTACTGACCCTTAAAAGGGAGCCACTCTGTACTGGCACTGGCATCTTTTATTGGCTCCGGGAGATACTGTTAAAAACAGAAACTCAAAATTGAATTTTAATGATGATTCATTAAAAAGATATTCATTTTGCAGCCTCTCACCTCAAGTGTGGGGCCCAAGGCAGATACTCCATATTCTCTTCCTGAAGGAAAGGTCTGCTAACAGGTCTCCCTTCATCCACTCTTGCCCCCTAGAACCTGCTCTCCATACAGCAGCATGAGTGAAAATGTGAATTATGTCCTCTGCTTAAAACTCTCTCATGACTTTTCATTGGTTTTGGGATAAAAGCAAAAACAACAACAACAACAGCAACAACCACAAACCCTTAGCATAGCTTACAACATAAATAGGAAACTGTATTAGTCCATTTTCACACTGCTGATAAAGACATACCCAAGACTGGGTAACTTATAAGGAAAAAGAGGTTTAATGGGCTTACAGTTCCACATGGCTGGGGAGGCCTCACAATCATGGTGGAAGGGGAAAGGCACATCTCACATGGCAGCAGGAAAGAGAGAGAATGAGAGCCAAGCAAAAGGGGTTTCTCCATATAAAACTATTAGATCTCGTGAGACTTACTCACTACCACCAGAACAGTATGGGAGAAACGGATCCCATAATTCAATTGTCTCCCTCCAGGTCCCTCCCACAACATGTGGGAATTATGGGAGCTACAATTCAAGATGAGATTTGGGTGAGGACACAGCCAAACCATATCAGGAACACAGTCTATCCTCTTACAGCATTTTGACGCAAGTAACAGAAACTCAAACTCAATCTTGCTTTAACAATAAGGAATTCTAATATCTCATAGAACAGAAGTCCTGAGGTAGGGTGGCCTTTAGGGCAGATTGATTCAGCAACCCAACCTTTATCAAGGAGAAAGATTCTTTCCATATCGCTATTCTGCCATCCTTGGTGCTGGCTTCTTCCTGAGAGGGGAAGATAGCTGCAGCAGGCCCAGGCTTCACATCCAGATTTCACAACACTCAGGGGAACACATGGGGCCATCTTTTCTTGTGGCTTGTTCTTGAGCGTGAGGAAACTGTTTTTGGAAGTCCCCTGTGAAACTTTCCTTAATTTCTTTTTCCAGAATTGGGGCCCACTCTTATAACTAAACCAATCACTGCGTGATATGGTTTGGCTGTGTCCCCACTCAAATCTTATCTTGAATTATAGCTCTCACAATTCCCACATGTCATGGCAAGGACCTGGTGGGAGGTAATTGAATCATGGGGGTGGGTCTTTCCCATGCTGTTCTCATGATAGTGAATAAATCTCATGAGATCCGATGGTTTTATAAAAGGGAGTTCCCCTACACAATCTCTTCTCTTGCCTGCCACCATGTAAGATGTCCCTTGCTCTTCCACCATGATTGTGAGGCCTCCTCAGCCATGTGAAACTGTGAGTCCATTAAACCTCTTTTTCTTTATAAATTACCCAGGCCCAGGTATGTCTTTATCAGCAGGTGAAAATGGACTAATAAACTGGGAGAGGGATTACTACCTGGAACTGAGAGTGAAGTTAGCATCCCCTGATGCAGAAAGCTGTGTTAGGGGATGTATGGATTCCTGAACAAAACAGGGATTCTGTTGGAAGGAAGAAGGGTGTAGGCACTGCTAGGGAGGCATGTCCAGTGACCCCCACCTTATACCTCTCCAGATCTTCTCACTCCTGCTTCTCTGGACTCTCTCCACTGCAGCTGCAGCAGTCTTCACATCCTTGTCTGCACCTGCTTCCTTCTATCACAGTCCTTGCACACACTCGCCCTGCCCAAGGAATGCCTTCCTCTGGGAAAATCCAATTCATCCATCTGTCTGGGAGGAAATTTAATCTCTCTTCAACCCTTATAAATTCGTACTTGGGACAGACTCCTGTTAGCAACAGATTAACAAGGGAAAAACAAGCAAGTTTATTAACATGTGCAGTGCACATCACAAGGGAGAAACTTCAATAAAAGGTGTCAACCTAACGTAACCACAAGGCTCAGGATCCAGTTCAAATGAATTGATTTAAGTAAAAAGTGTGAGGGTGGCCATCCCAGGACACATGGACAGCAAAGAATAGTGACCGCTGTTCTCAGTGTGGGGAAAAGTGAAGATCATTTATACAGACAAAACTGGAGGCGCTGAACAGAATTACATTTTCCATCCAAAGGCTAACCAGAGATATAAGATTGACTGGCTACTCTTAATTACGCTTTAAGGAGTTTGCTTAATATTCTGTTGAGAAGAGGTAACAGTCACAAGGGTCTCTGTCTCCAAAGTCATTTAGTCTAGGTTTGAATGAAGAACAGAAAATCTAGTAAAATATAACTCTCAACACAAAAGTCAGGAAGAAACAGCCACGCATCAGAGAAGAAAAACAAGCATGTTATATGACTCCGTTTACAAGGCTTAACTTTTCCCTTTGGCATAATCAATTTTGAAGGTCCTGAAATTTTCTGTTCACAAAGGTAACTCCAAGCAGTGGCTTAGAACTCTGGCTTATACAGCATCTTCAACAAAGAACAATAAATTTTAGAGAAGTGACAAGACAAAGGAAAGCAGTTGTAGGTTTCCAGAGGTGGGAAACTGTGGGAAGGCAAGTATATGGGAGTAAAGTAATTGAGTAAGGTTTGTTTGCAGATTACTCCTGTGCCATATCTGAGTGAACAACAGCTGTTCCCAGTAAAGAAGAATTTATATCCTGTCTTTAGACGAAAAAGCGGGGGAGGATAGAAAGAGCTTTCCCTCTGTTTGCTGCTTCTTAATTGCCTTTTGCTCAAAAATATTTATGTCAAAGAAGCATCTTTTGGGATGACATATTCTAGTTTCTTTCACTTCCAATCTCAGCTAAATTTCTTCCCCTGGGGAAACCCAACTCATCCTTTTGTCTGGGAGGAAAAGCTGCTAGAATAAAAGCAGGCGGAAGAATGTGGAAGAACTAGACTTGCTGAGTCTCCTGGCCTTCATCTTTTTCCCGTGCTGGATGCTTCCTGCCCTTGAACACCAAACTCCAAGTTCTGCAGCATTTGGACTCTTGGACCTACACCAGTGGTTTGCCAGGGGCTCTCGGGCCTTCAGTCACTGACTGAAGGCTACACTGTCGGCTTCCCTAATTTTGAGGTTTGGGGACTCAGACTGGCTTCCTTGCTCTTCAGCTTGAAGACGGCCTATTGTGGGACTTCATCTTGTGATTGTGTGAGTCAATACTCCTTAATAAACTCCCTTTCATGTATACATCTATCCTATTAGTTCTGTCCCTCCAGAGAACCCTGACTAATACATCATTCTCCACCCCTCCCTGTGTTCACATTGTTTGCCCCATAAGTCCACTCTGTCACTGGTGCATGGCTTGCTTTGGCCAACAGGATACGAGCAGATGTGACACAGCAGATCTTTACAAAAGCACTTGCACATTTCTGCTTACGCCTTGCTCACTGAGTGGCCATGAGCACATGCCTGGGCTAGCCTTCTGGAGTATAACTCCCCTGGGACAGCCAAATTGTCCTAGTTATCCCAGCTGTGGCCATCCTAGCAAAGCCAATAGCCAACCAGTCCCAAGCTTGTAAGTGAGCACAGTCAAAACGAGGAAGACTGCCCAGCCAACAGCAGCTGACTGCAGAGGCATGAGCGAGCCCAGCGCAGCAGAGACCAGCCAAGCTGAGCACAGGTCAGCTAAGACTCTGCACACTTGTAAACAACACAGTTTATTCTTGCATGCCAATGAAATTATTGAGGTTGCTCATTACGAAGGATTAGTATGTCAATGGATATCTGGTAATAAATGTGGTTTAAACATCCAGCAATTGAGGAATGGTGCAATACCTTGCAGCAATTAAGAAAGCTGGTATAAAGATTATAGTTTCAGGGATCATTTCTATAGTTCATTACTAAAGAAGTTTATCTGAACATGTAGAGCACATGACACCACAAGGAGGAGGCACAACATTCTCCCTTGAGCCTGAAGCCAGCTCTTGGTGTTGCATGACTACAACAGCCATTTGTCACTGATGACTGTTCTCTTCCAGGAGAATAAGAAGGAGAAGATGCAGTTTGGGTGGTTTAAGAAAAAGAATTCTGATGCAGATGTATATTGACTTGAAATGTTCACAATAGACTGATAAATTGTAGAAGGAATGGGAAGCAGGTTGCAAAACAACGTATGTAATATGATACCATTTTCATAAAACATATATTTATACACTTGCATATTAATGAGTCAGGTCTGATACACAAGATGCTGAAAGTGGTTATTTCCAAATGGTAGGATTTGGGGTGATTTTCATTTGTTGTTTACCTGTGTTTTAGAGTTATTCTATAGGAACATGTGTCACTTGTACAATTTTCAAAGGAGAGAAAAAAGTCTTTTCCATAGAGTACAGCATTAAAAAAATTCGAAATCCTTTAGCTTATCCATAACAACCCTGAGTGTGTTTCAAGTACTTCTTGTGGAAAAAGTCATTGTCAGCTCTTGCAGCATCCTGTGCAGGAGACTTGGTAACACTGGCTCGTCCAGGATTCACTAATGATTGCAGGTAGCAGAACCCGCCTGTCTGATCCCACTGGTAACCCTGAGCTCTGTGAATGGCAGTGGTTTCATCTTTCCAGCCCACACAGAGCCAGTGAAGCCTAAAAGCTCCTCTACCTCGGAGGAGGCAAGGGTTGGGGTCACTGTGGTTCCCTACTATCCTAACAGCAGAGTAGAGCCTTCCCAGTAACTTCTTGCCTACAGAGGTTAGTTATGACCCTTAGGAAAACAAAAGAGACCTTTTAAAATTTCCTACTAACAGGGAGCCAAATTTCATACATTCAGAGTAAGAAATTCAATGCCCCAGGGCAGGACAAGGATAGCTACCACCTTAATCCTTTAGAAGGACTTCCTGCCTGCCTGCCTGCATTTCCTCCTTCCTTGCTCTATTTTTCTCTTTCTTTTTCTCTCTCTCTCATTCTTCCTCTTTTCTTCCTTTCTTATCCCATTTGCAGTTAGGCTTTCACCTAAAATAAATCCTAGTTAAAAGCAAGTAGATCCGTCCCTGCACTCTCCTTACCAGTTCTCAATTTGCAATAAATCCCAAATACTTTTTTTTTTTTTCTGCCATTACTGCTGCTGTTGCTAAAACCCTCCTCAGATTGCTGGTGAAAATTACCCATCAGGCTGATAGGGTCTCATGGAATCATATAATCCAATCCCAGCTTGTCCCTAAAACACTCACTTCTTTTCATCATTCCTACTTCCTTATTATTTTGCCAAATTCGAGTAGATCTTAATCTTTTCAACACTTTTATACCCCAGCACTCCTGCCCTACCGTCCTCACATTCTGTGGAGACATTGACGCAGAACATGCCCAACAACTACCCCTGCATCTACTTCTAAATGGCTCCCTGCTGTTTGCTTCCAGTGTATCACCCTCCTCACCCCCCATCTCCCGCCAAGCTCTCGACCCCAACCCAGCTGGTTTTCCCTAGGACAGTGATTATTTCGGTTCAGATCCGGAGGATCATGAGGAGTCCATGAGGTCCTGAAGGTGATCCACAAATCTTCAGGAAGCAAAGCAGAATCTTTATGCCAATTTTTAGGTGAGAGTCCCTAGCTTTCTTTTAATTTCCAAAGGGCTCTATAGATCTAGACAGTGCTTTATCAGTTACCCTTTCTTTCGTGCATTTTTAGGCTCCCTCCCTTTCAACTGGTATCCCCTTCTCCATCTACACATAACCTGGGTGTACCAGGGCCATGGACAACTATGCAATATAATTACCAGGTGTATTGGTCTGCTCTGTTTGGCGTAACAAAATACCACAGGCAGGGTGGCTTAAACAGCAGAAGTGTATTTTCTCACAGTTTTGGAGGCTGGAAGTTTGAGATCAAGGTGCCAGCATGGTTGGCTTTTGGTGAGGGTTCTCTTCCTGGCTTACAGTTAGCCACTTTCTCACAATTTGCTCACGTGCTCTCATGACCTTTCCTTGGTGCGTGCATTCAAGGGGCCTCTCTCTTCCTCTTCTAAGGACACCAGTCCTATTAGACTACAGCCGCATCTGTATCCCTTATGACTTCAACTAACTTTTTGTTTGTTTGTTTTTTTGAGACAGGGTCTTGCTCTGTCACTCAGGCTGCAGTGCAGTGGCATGCTCATGGCTCACTGTAGCCTCAACCTCCCAGGCTCAAGCAATCCTCCCACCTCAGCCCCGCGACTAGCTGGGACCACAGGTGTGTATCACCATGCCTGGCTAATTTTTTGTATTTTTTTTGTGGAAACAGGGTTTCTCCATGTTGCCCAAGCTGGTCTCCAACTCCTGGGCTCAAGTGATTCTCCCGCCTCAGCCTCCCAAAGTGCTGGGATTACAGGCATGAGCTGTCGCGCCTGCCCATTTAACCTTAATTACTTCCTAAAGACTCTGTCTCCAAATACACTCACATAGGGCAGAGAAGAGGGAGTGTTAACACTTCAACATATGAAACTTGGGGCGACACAATTCAGTCAATACTACCAGAAATAAAAAATAACTTGCTTTAAGATATCAAAGTTGCTATCTTTGTTACACTGACAATAGATTCCTAACTTATCTTTTTTCTCTGGCTGCTTTTAAGATATTCTCTTTATCACTGGTTTTAAGCAATTTGATTATGAGATGCCTTAGTGGAGTTTTCTTCATGTTTCTTGAACTTGGAGTTTATTGAGCTTCTTGGATCTGCAGATTATAATTTTCATAAAGTTTGGAGATTTTTTTCACATCATTTTTTCAAATATGTATATTTTTTGCTTCCCATTCACAGACTTGAATTATATATATAATTCCAGGTGGCACATCCCACTTTCTGGGTTCAGTGGGACAGTCCTACCTCCCTGGAGACCCTACCAACCAACACATCTTCAGCCCCTCCCTCCTGAAGTGGCCACAGCAGCTCAAGGAAGACAGAAATTTAAGTTTGTCCCAGAGATAACTAATGCTCTTTAATTTTTAAAATTCATTCTTGTCTGAGTCTTTTACTTAGGCCAGTTTCTATTGCTATGCCTCCAAGTTCATTAATATTTTCTTCTGATTGTAAAGACTGGGGGACCTCTTTCTTAAGTGATCTTTGTCTTCAGATTTGGTGCAATATATCAGTAGACCTAACAGAATGAATATCTAACAAAAGAAAGTTGAAAACTAAATGACTGTTACCTCTCTCTTTGAAATACTGTAGGAATGAAAGTTAGATATACTTTATGACTTCCACGAGACACTGACCATTACACAGGCTGTGATTTTTATCAGTGCAAGACGCAAGGTGAGCAGGCTCACTGAGAAAACGCACACCAGGGACTTCACAGTTCATGCTCTGAATGACGATATGGACTAGAAGGAAAAAGATGTTAGCATGAGGGATTTCTGATCAGGGTCAAGCTGTGTTCTGATCACTAATGACTTGTCGGCTCGTGGGATGGAGGAGCAATGAGTGTCTCTGGTTACAAACTGTGATCTACCTACCAATTGTGAAAACTATATTCACAGGAGCCGACAGCAGCAGTTGATGGCAAGATGGTACTCAGAAATGGCATTGACGTAATTTAGGGCATGGAATCATAAGTGAGACAGCACACAATTAGAATAAAGAATTGGCAGAGGGGGTCGACTTGGGAAGAAAGGTGTGGATATAAACTGTTACTGAAGAAGACAAATAGATTGTTCATGACACTGAGACTTTCTACGATACTATAGTGGAAGAGATGGCCATGCATGTGGTTGACCTTATTTCATTCCAAAGTAAGATAGTTTTGGATGCAGTGCTCGTTGTTGCTGAATAAGTGACCACAATGTGCATTGTGCTTCTTTCTTTGGAAATATTCGAATCTGGTCTCAATGCTCAAAATCGATCAGAGATACAGATTTTGATAGCAAAGTGACATTAGTCGTGAGCTCTTGTGAAGATAGTCATTCTTTTTTATCTTCTTTAGAGTTAGACTGAGGGGGTGGGTATAAAAGATAGGGTCTGTAACATCTTTTGTTCTTAGAAATGTATTTCCTAGTCCCATGGAAACGGTTGCATTAGATGTTCTCTATCATTTAATAATATACTTGTGGACTAAAAGATAAAAGTGCTGTATGAAATAAGCCAATTATGTTAAACTAGCACATCTGCCTTTACTGTGTTTATCATTAGCCTGAATAGAAAGGCCTTTAAAATTAATTTTTTAGAAAGCATTTGAATGCATTCTTTGCTACTGTATTTATTCAATAAAGTATTTAATTAGTAAAAAGATATTGTCTTCTGCAATATCTAACCTTCTGTTAATCTTATAGGGTGTATTTTTCGTCCCAGATTTCAAAGTTTTGCTATCTAGGCTTTCAATTTGTGTCTTTTTTGTATTTTCTCTGGCTCTTCTGAACTTTTAAAACATTTAACACCATTACAATAATTGTTTTAATGTTCCTGTCTGTTAATTCTAATATCTGTGTCAGTTCTGGGTCAGTTTTTACAGACCGATTATTCTCCTCACTGTGTTTTCCTGCCTTGCTGTGTCTTTGATTGGATAATACAAATTGTGAATTTCACCTTGTTGGGTGCTGAATTTTTTTTTTTATTCCCGTATGTTTTCTTGAGCTTTTCAGGTCTTGCCTTTGTGCTTTGAGAGGCACTTTCTGGAGCAGTGCTCCGTCTAGTGCCACTGAGGCAAGACCTTACTAAGTACCCAGTGCCCCATGAATGATGAGTTTTTCCAGTCTGACTGGTGGGAACAGGTACCATGCCTGGCACCCGCTGTTCCTTCTAATCCTTTCAGATGGCTCATTCCTCAGCCTCACATGCATGCACTGTTCATCACTTTGCTGAATGGCCAAGGGGATCCTCTGTGGAGCTTTGGGATTCTCTCTCTGTGCAGCCATCTTCTCTCCAGTACTCTCTCTTTAGAACCACGGTTGACTTGGTCTCTCTGGACACTCACTTCTGTCTTTTCAACTTCAGGAGTCTGCCAGGATCCATCTTAGTTCTCCCTCTCTACACAGTGACCTGGCAACTCTGCCAAGGTAATTCTGGGGTAATCCTAGGACTCACCTAGTTCGTTTCCAATGTCATTCATTGCCTGGTGTCCAGTGTCTTGAAAACTGTTGTTTCATATATTTTGTTTGTTTTGTTTGTTTGTTTCAAATGGGAGGATAAATCCAGTCCCTCCTTCACTCCATCTTGACCAGAAGCAGAAGTTGGTAGCTATTGTTATTTTATCATTCATTCAAGACATTTTAGGGGCACCTACTATGAGCCAGGCACTATACTAGGTTGAGTACACAGTGGTGAGCCAAAAGAATATGGTCCTGGCCTCACAGCAAATCTGTCTTATGGCGATCAACTTCTGCCATAAGGCAGTAAATATGCTAGGCCCTGGATTTATGAACATGGACATGAATCAGCTGTGATCATTTCTCTCAAGGAATTCAGAATTAGGAGGGAAGAAAAATTAATACAAAGCTGACTGTGAAAACTATGTGAGATACAAAGGCTCTGGGCATATTGATGAAGAAATAATTAACTTTGATTTCAGGTATAAGGGAAAACTTCACGGAGAAGGTGACATTTGAGTTGGGACATGAAAAGTTCATGTAATTTTGAATGGTGGAGAAGCAGGAGGGAGGTAGAGATGCTGAAAATGCTTTTAAACATGGGGCAGACACAGCTATCTGGCTTGTTCTTCCTCGCCCACAGAACCCTAATCATGTGCTTCAGAGGATGCTGTATACAGTACTTTCCAGCTCCTACCAGTGAGTCTTGATTGGTTGAAATCAATCATGGAGTTTCTATTCCCTTTACCTGTCACTGGATCCAGCATAGGCACATGACACAATTCTGGCCAATGAGATATGAGGGAAAGTCTGCTGGGAAAGTTTATTTTTCAAAGAAAGGGAGAGAACATTCCTTTCCCCTACTGTTTCTGAGGGAGAAACAAAAACAAAAACAAAAAAACCTGATTCCTTGATGATGTCCTGAAACCACTGAAATTAACCAATCTGAAACTGATATAACTCATGACTTCTTGTTGCATGAGATGCTAAAGTTTTCTTCTTGTTTCAGTAACTTCTGGTTGGATTTTTGTTGTAGTTGATGGTGTTACTTTTGGCCAGATGCAGGAGACCAGCATACCCTAAGCTGATCAGTTTACCCATTTGAAACTCGCTTTTCCTTTTCACTGATTCAACCCTCTGCTAAATGTTACTTATCTTGTTCTGGTTCCTCTGCTTCATCAAGAATGGAGGTTAACCTAAGACCTAAGGCATGACAATGCACTTAGTCACTCTTCCCAAGCATGCACATGGGGGGAGATGCAAAACAACTTTGAAAATGAAAGAAAGCAATTACACAGTGCAATACCTTGACTATTCTGTCCCATCATCCTTCCTGAACCTTTGATTGGGAGGACTTGAACTCTTATGGTAGAGTGGAGGGATGAAAATAAATATAAAGGAAAAGAGTGTAGGCAAGCCCAGGGGAAATTATGTAAATTCTTCAGGATTCACAGCAGTGCTAGAATTCTCTGGTAATTCCCACAGGAGCCAAGACTACCTCTGAAACAATCTAACTATTGGAAATCACCAGTGTCTGGCAGGAAGCCAACTATAACAAGGGCAAAAGATATGCCTTTTCGGAGAGTCTGGACCAATCCCAGGGACCCAGGCCAGCCTATGGCCAAAGTTGTGAATATGCAAAAACTGTCACCAGTCTCCACTGGCTTTCCCATTCCCTTCCTAGTCCCCTTCTTTTTCTAGCCCCAATCTTTTTCTCCCTGTTCCTCCTCCCACTCCTCCTTCTCCTCCCTCACTCACTCAACAATTCATATCCTGCTTGCCTGATGAGCACAGAAGGTACTAAACCGCCTACCTTAGGACACTTGCATTTCAGCAGGGAGCTCTTACGCCCCCAAGGTAATGCTCCTCTATTGCTAGAAATTCAGATCTCTAGGCTGGCTGTGGGAAGCATGTCTGGTCTCAGGCACAGTACTTCTTGTCCCATGCAAAGTCAGCTGGTGTGAAGGGGGGGATCCAAGGAAAAGAAGGGGACTAGGAAGGGAAGCGGGGATCCAAGGACTGGCTTCCCAGCTCTCACTGCCAGCCAGTGGGGTCACAAAGACATTGCCTCATACGTGGAGCTGTCCTCTGCTAGCTCGTACAGGATCTTATCCTTCTCTCATATAACTATATCCTCCCATCTAGCTTATCTTACTCACCTTCAGTCTCAATTTAAATGTGTCTTCCTCCGGGAGGCCTTCCCTGATTGATTCCCATGTCTGGATCGATTCAATACCCCCAGACCACTAAATGCCTTTCTCTGTGAGCACTTGTCATGCTGACTTGTGATCCATGGATCTCAGTTAGCCAGAATCCAGCACAGCCTGACACTTAGCAGGTGCTCAGTTTATGGAACGAACGAACGAATGAACATCTGTTCATATACACTATAGCTCTGCAGACACCACGACTATCTTGTTCTCCATTGTACCTTCAGCACCCAGTCCAGCGCTTAGGCTGTAGTAGTAAGACAGTAATGATTTATTAATTGATTGAAAGAGGGCGTCACAAGAAAGGGACTTGCATCTATGTTGAGACGACTTCTTTATTGCAAGGGCAAGAAGCACATCCCAGACCTTTTTGAAAACATCAGGGATGGAGGTGGGAGGCAAGGCAAGATGGAGGAAATTTCTAGGAGTACAGATATCTAGCTGTCATGGCGGGTTTCCCTCGTCAACTATGGTTTCAGTTTTCTAGGGATTCTTTTTTTTTTTAGATGGAGTTTCTCTCTTGTTTCCCAGGCTGGAGTGCAATGGCATGATCTTGGCTCACTGCAACCTTCGCCTCCCAGGTTCAAGCGATTCTCCTACCCCAGATTCAAGCGATTCTCCTACCCCAGCCTCCGAGTAGCTGAGATTACAGGCGCCCGCCACCTCGCCGGGATAATTTTTGTATTTTTAGTAGAGACGGTGTTTCACCATGTTGGCCAGGCTGGTCTCGAACTCCTGACCTCAGGTGATCTACCTGGCTCCGCCTCCCAAAGTGCTGGGATTACAGGCATGAGCCACCGCGCCCGGCCTTCTAGGCATTCTTAACCTGGGGCTCACAGGTGGGGCTTCAAAAGATCCATGAATCCTCCGACTCTTTAATCAAACACCCGTGTCAGTAGCTGTATGTGCATTTTTCTGGAAGAGGCTCATGGCTTTCAATGAGTTTCAAAAGGCTGAGACTGCTCGAGACCTTACTGTCCAATATGGTAGCCATTAGTCCCGTGTGGCTATTTAAGTTTAGATTTAAATTAAAATTTCAGTGCCTCACTTACACTAAGCTACACATCAAGTGCTCAACAGCCACTACCTACAGGCCAGACCAGATAGAGCGCATTTCCATCATTGCAGAAAGTTTGATGGGACAGATATCTGTATTGGTAGCATTACCAACTGAATACAGGTAAGATTGGATCCAACTAGTGCTTTTGTAAAATGAGTTACCCACATTTAGAAATAAAACATAAAAATCTAAAATCCTGATTGATTTCATTTGGGAAGCAGGACTACCTATCAGCGTGGGGCCTGCGTTCCCCTGGCAGCTGGAACGCACAGTACCGCTCCCTTTAGAGGGACTCTCGGTCATATAGAAGTTCCCCGCTTGACCCTCCTTGACGACTGACAGTACGACCCTCGTTTCTAGGGGACTTCGCCCGTCTTGGTCTCCTTCCAGGCTCGCGTTTGTAACCAGACTCCAAATTTTGCTAAATGGGGTTGAATTGGGTTTGAGAGCACATCTTAGAGCAGGGTCTAGGGCTGAGATTCGGGGTCTCAGTTGGAAGTTGAGGAGGGGCAACGTCTCCTTCCTTACAGTTTTCCCGAACTGTAGGAAGTCAGAGGGAATTTTATCCTGAACATCTGTTGCTTGACAAAGAACTTCCCAGTCCTCCTCCAAGCCCTCCAGTCCCTAGCCCAGTTCACCCGGGCCCGCCCCTAGCAACGAGATCGCGGGGAGGGGCCGAGGCGAAACACGAGCCCCGCGCCCACCACCCTGGCTGGCGACGTGGCTCCGCGGCCCCGGCCTCCCCCGGCAGCTCAGCGACCAATGGGCGCGTGAGCGGGGCCGCCCGCAGCTTCCCAGCCCGAGGCCCCGGCGCGCCCCTCTGCTCCGGCTCGGGGCGGGCACTGGCGGAGGGACTGGCCAGTCCCCTCCTCCGCGCCGGCCCCAACCTCGTCGCTGCCGCCGCGCTCCGAGCCCCCATTCCCGAGCTGCCGCTGTTGTCGCTTGCTCAGCGTCTCCCTCCCGGCCGCCCTCTCCTCGGGACGATGGCGCGCGGTGGCCGCGGCCGCCGCCTGGGGTTCGCCCTGGGGCTGCTGCTGGCGCTGGTGCTGGCGCCGCGGGTTCTGCGGGCCAAGCCCACGGTGCGCAAAGAGCGCGTGGTGCGGCCCGACTCGGAGCTGGGCGAGCGGCCCCCTGAGGACAACCAGAGCTTCAAGTACGACCACGAGGCCTTCCTGGGCAAGGAGGACTCCAAGACCTTCGACCAGCTCACCCCGGACGAGAGCAAGCAGAGGCTGGGGTGAGGCCGCGGCCAGGGCCCCGCGGGGGGCGGCGCAGGTGTGCGGGGGGCGGCGCAGGTGTCCGGGGGCCGCCTGGGCGGGAGCCACGCGGGATACCACCGCCAAAGCGAAAGCGAAATCGCGCGCGCGGCCTCGAGGATGGGGGCCTGCCCAACTCGGCTCTGGGGCTCAGGCTAAGTTGCCGGAGGGCCCCGGACCCCAGCTTGGAGATCGCCGCCGCCGCGCCCCGGCCGGGGTGGCTTCTCGCGGGGAGGCGAGAACGTGGCAGCGGCCGCGGGAGCCAGGACGGCGAGGGCCCGCCCCCTCCCCCGGGTTGCATCAGAAGGGAGGGGAGAGTACACAAAAGAAGAGTTTGTCCACAGTGGCCTGTTAGTGACATGAGTTCCTCCCCACTCTCTCGCAGTTTCTCTCTGATCCCCCACTCCCGGGGAGAAGGGCTTGAGACACTCGCTAAGAAGGTCTCAGGGATGAACATAAATGGATAAAAGATGAAGGGGCAGGCGAGCGACAGGCTTGCTTCCTGGTCTCGGCCAGAGTGGTCTTGCCTTTTGCCTAATCGCCCTGTAAATCTATCGTAAGGAGGCCGGGCGCGGTGACTCACGCCTATAATCCCAGCACTTTGGGAGGCCGAGGCTGGCGGGGGGGATCACCTGAGGTCAGGAGTTCGAGACCAGCCTGACCAAATGGCGAAACCCCGTCTCTACTAAAAATACAAAAATTAGTCGAGCGTCGTGGCACACGCCTGTAATCCCAGCTACTTGGGAGGCTGAGGCAGGGGAATCGCTTGAACCCGGGAGGCGGAGGTAGCAGTGAGCCGAGGTTGCGCCACTGCACTCCAGCCGGGGCTAGAGTGAGACTCCATCTCAAAAATAATAAAAATAAAATAAAATCTAGTGTAGGGATACAAAAATCCGGTTGAAAAGGGACACGCAGTTTCCGATTGGAAACACGAGGAAGCAGGAATGGAAACGGGTCGCCTGAAACGTTTCTGTTGGCAGCAGATATCTGCAGAAGCACTCAGTTCTTTGGCAACGGATTTGTTTGGGGGCAAAAAGCTGGAGGGTTCTCTTGGTGGTGGAGGATTTTGACTTGGGCTGTTAAAGGCAGTTGAGTCAGGAACCAAACCCGGGAAACAAAACTTTGGCGCATTTTAGTACACCCTCCCCGGGTCCCCCTGAGGACACACTTGGGCATTGTGCGGAGATATCTGGTGGTCCTTGCACAGAGGACCCAGCAGGCAGCCTGGTCCCAGATGGAGGCAGGGCTGTGGAGGAAACCAGCAGTCCTGCCTACTGGGCACCGGGTCTCAGATCTCCCTGAACCTGATTCCTGGGGGTGAAGGATCTTCATGTTCTGCCACATGAGAGAGAACACAGCCATCCCTGTGCTCCTGGGGGCCTCCAAAGGCCAAAGTGTTTCATTGGAATATGAGGATAAATTATACCTATTGTGTAGGTGCACCATTTGCCTGCTCTGATAAAAAGACCTTTGAACTTCAAAGTCACCTCCAAACAATTACCTTTTATCTTGCAGAGTACTTTCTCTTCTTGGTTAGGACTTAACAATGGGGGCCATTGATGAGTTCAGTCTATTGTATTGCTTTGAGGCACTTGGAGACTGATTTATCCTGGAGCCCTGAGTGGCAGCCACATTGTCACTGGAGAGGAGGCAGGGAGAGGTTTTGGGATTTGGAAAACTTTATAAGGTGTGGTCCTACAGCTTCCAGTTAATGCCTTCATCATGACAGTTCAGCCTAGTAGTGAGAACAAGTGACACTGGAGTTGGTCTGGATTTGATCCTTGTATCAACACCTTGAATTCATTCATTTATTCATGCAACAAACATTTGAATGGCTACTGTGTACCAGGCCCCAGTTTAGATAACTGGCAGGTACAAAGATGAAACCTTATGCTCTGTGCGTCGAAGCGCTTGTAAGCAAATGTGGAGGAGAGAAACACAGACAAACTAGCCATTATGCACAATTGCTGCAGTGATGGCCTATAAAACCTACTGTGAGCACATTCAGGAGAAGGAGCCGCCAGGGCTGCAGGTTAGAGAGAGAGGATTGGGCTGTCACCTGATCAGAGTTTGTAGGATGACTTGGAGGTTGCCAGGTGTACAGCAGGGGAAGGCCTTCCTGAAGAGAAAACAGCCCATTTCTAAAGGGTTTGAAAAGTGTTCTGGGGCATGAGGGGTGGTGAGTCTGCAAAGGGGCAGGGAAGGGAAGTGAGAGGTGAGAATGGAGGGGAAACCAAGTGCAGAGCAGGAAGGACCTTGGTGAGATGGACATGAGATGTTATCCTGTACGTTGTCAAAATGTCATAATCCCCAAAACTCATTGGGAAAGTCAGGCTGGCAGGAGGGCAGTACACAAAGAACATAATCAAGGCACAGACTAGACCAGTGGCAGGGAGAGGAGGTGAATGCCAAAGGGGCTTGGTCTCTCCGGATTCCAGGAGGGGATGAATCTAGACACCAGTGGGAGGTAGAACTGGCAGCTCTTGCTCTTGACTCAACGAGGGGGAGAAGAGGGAGGTAGGAATCAAGGGGACATCTGGGTCTCTGACCTTAGCCAACAGATGGGTGATGGATGCACCATTCACTTGTAGGTTAAATCTGGGGTAGAGGCGGGGTAGGAGGTGCTGGAAATTATGGGTCCTGTTTGGGATGGGGCTGAGTGTGAGAAGCTGCCCCTCTGTCCAAAGCTTCTGTTTCAGTGGTCCCCTCCAAGATTGGGCTGAGGAGGAATGAGTGTGGCTGGATCTAGGCAACTTTGTCACCATCACCTGTCAGTCATGAAAATGTGACAGCTCCAAGGCCCCTAAAGACACCTGGACCAGAGTTTGCAAAGTGGGAACCCGTAGGCTGCATGCATTCACAAATATGCCACACAGTGTAAATTACTTGCCCACATTTAAAGTTTGCATGATTTCACATACAGACCCCCATATCTGGCTTCTCTTGACACCTTTATTCCCATGTGTCAGTCATCGTCTGCAGCAGAGTCGGCCAGCCCTGTTTGGCAGCTAGCAGGGTACCTCCAAGTGGCCATAGGTCCTATCAAGAGGTTTTGCTCATTCTGTTACCTGTTGGTGTTGAGAACAAATGATGATGGAGTTGGTCTGGGTTTGCTCCTTGGATCAACACCTTAACTTCATTCATTTATTCATGCAACAAACATTTGAATGGCTACTGTGTAGCAGCTACCATCAGCCACTGATCTAGATTATTGTCTTTAGTAAGGAAAGGCATGCATTCTCTCCTTTATTCCTCACAACATTCCTTGTGAAGTAGGTGTTCAGTTTACAGATGCGGAAACTCAGAGAGTCAAGACACTTGCCCAAGATCACGCAGATAATGGGGACCAGAGGCAGGACGGGGATCCAGGTGTTCTGATGAAAGTGCTGGGCTTCATCTCCATCCTAGCTGCCTTTCCCAGGATCTCACTTGAGACTGTTAAAGAGAAGGTTAAGATCTTATTTATTCTTACAACAAATATTTATTGAGTCCCTAATATGTGTCAGGCTGAGCTATGTCCTAGATGTTTATTTGGCATAGATTAGATGCTGTCCTTTCCACAGAAGAGGATTGTAGAGTCTGATGTCGTTACCCTGAGATTATGTTTCCCAGTTGGCGTTGGGTAACCCATTGGCATGTCTCCACTGTGTCCCCAGGATCGGAGCAGTGCTTGGCACATAACTGGGCTCAACACTGCACAATGTTAAAAGAATTATGCTGTGTCTGGCTATGATTTCCTGGGGGAAGAGGCCTGAAGACACTTGAAGTTTGGTGTTTTAGTCTTTTTTTTTTTTTTTTTTAAAGACAGGATCTCGATTTATTGCCCAGGCTCGTTTACGGTGGTGCAATCATAGCTCACACTGCAGCCTCAACCTCCTGGGCTCAGGCAATCCTCCCACCTCAGCCTCCTGAGTAGCTGGAGCTACAGGCATGCATCACCCTTCCTGGCTAATTTTTTTATTTTCAGACGGAGTCTCGCCCTGTCGCCCAGGCTGGAATGCAGTGGCGTGATCTCGGCTCACTGCAAGCTCCGCCTCCCAGGTTCACGCCATTCTCCTGCTTCAGCCTCCCTAGTAGCTGGGACTACAGGCGCCCACCACCACGCCCGGCTAATTTTTTTGTATTTTTAGTAGAGATGGGGTTTCACCGTGTTAGCCAGGATGGTCTCGATCTCCTGACCTCGTGATCCACCTGCCTCGGCCTCCCAAAGTTCTGGGACTACAGGCGTGAGCCACCATGCCTGGCCATTCCTGGCTAATTTTTAAATTTTCTGTAGAGTCAGGATCTCACTATATTGCCCAGGCTGCTCTCAAACTCTTGGCCTCCTACCTCAGTCCTCCCACCTCAGCCTCCTGAAGCGCTGGGATCACAGATCCAGCCTATCTTTTAGGATTGAGACCTGTTAAACTTGCAAATGAAGGGGTACTTTCAAGCTGTGATGTTACACCTTCCTGAGAAAGAGGAGCTTGGGTTCTTGGGTTCAGGTAGGAGGTGGAGACATTGATTATTCACTCCTCCCCTTCTCGTGTACACCCTCCCCCACCTAAAAAAAAGTTATAGGAGATTTTCTCTATCAAACTATCAAACTACTGATGAATTTGTTTCCCATTTTTTATTAATCAAAGATTAATTGCCACTCAGAATGTCTGTTGACAAGAAAGTTTTACCACTGAAGCTGATAGAATTCCAGCCCAAAACAAAGAAAGAAATCTAGAGTTAGCCTGTATGACCTCCTCCCAGGTAAATGGACTACAAGGGTGAAACTTTTTTAAACACTGGGAATAGCTTGGGGGTGTTTTTGAAGTTCCCTACCGGGATGCTGTCCTGATTTGGGACCATCTGATCTAGAGATGACAAAAGTGAGTTCCCAGCCTGAAGTTTGCTCTGGGCTAGCTAGTATTTAGGGTACCTCAGTGGAGTTCAGTGGGAAGTTTCTGAAACCTAGGCCAGCTGTGGAGCTGGTATAGGAGTCTTTACCCTAAGAGCAAAGGGTTTAAGGTTCCTAGAGTGGATCAGCTGGTCAAGTTTTGTGAATAGATTCCATGATGTCAAGGCTCCTTCAGCCCTGACATTTGTGCTGTGTCCACCATCTGGTGTCTTCCTGCTTTACGTTTCAAGTCTTTGTATCCATGGTGGTGGGATTTAAAAAAAAAAAAAACAAAGACTCACTTATCTTTTGATTTACATACAATTTTCCACTTTTTGCATTGGACCTAAGCCAGAAGACATGAGTTCTCACCCCAGTTTTACCAAATACTGGCTGTGTAATCTTAGAAGTTATTCCATTTCTCTGGGCCTCAGTTTCCATTACTCCAAAATGAGGGTGCTGGACTACAGCAGGGAAGATTAATAGGTTTCATCTTACAGATCAGCTCTGATCCGTCGGTAATGGCCATCACCAGAGCACAGTGCTGAGAATTCTGAGAGCACCTCTAGGTTTATCAGGACAGAGGGGCACGATCCATTAGCAGTGTCTGCCATCAGCACTGGTTGGGGGAAAGCACATCAACCTTGGAAGGATAAACTTGAAGATTCCTTCCAGCCTCCTTGGATCATTGATTCTGTTGTAGTTGTATGTGCATTTTAGATTGTGCAGGTGTTTGATCTTTTGCTGGACCAGCATCACATAAGCCTTGATATTATAATAGCCTTGTGCATGTGTGTGGGTTTCTTTCTTTTCTTTTTTTTTTTTTTTGTACTGCAGGAAGATTGTTGATCGAATTGACAATGATGGGGATGGCTTTGTCACTACTGAGGAGCTGAAAACCTGGATCAAACGGGTGCAGAAAAGATACATCTTCGATAATGTCGCCAAAGTCTGGAAGGATTATGATAGGGACAAGGATGATAAAATTTCCTGGGAAGAATACAAACAAGCCACCTATGGTTACTACCTAGGTAAGAGGTGCTGCAGGAGCGATGACACAGTGGGGGCCCAGGTCACAAGCTTTTTGTCGACTCTCTCCTCTCTTATCATATCCACTCCCTTCAGGGAGATGTCACAGCCTCCTAAGTAGAACCCGCTTGTATAACACCCTCCTCTGGAAACTCAGAATGTACTGAGTTGCTTACACTGAGTGAAGTTACAGGTGGGAGGGAAGGGCTGTGAAGGCTAATAAAAAAAATCCCTTAGATTGAGACCCCGTCTCAACTTCATCTCAGATGCACACACGGAGAAGAAAGCAGAAGGGAAGTGTGTCTGTGGTACATTTTCAAAATGCTGCCTAATTCCGGATAGCAAGGATTGAGTGGGCCGGAGCAGTCAGGGAAGGCTTCCTGGTGTGGGTGGTTTGGAAACTGGAGCCTTGGAGAATGGATTTATATTTGGAGAAGGTGGGTCAACTGGAGGGGCAAAGATGCATTAATGCGTGCAGTAATGGGAAGGGTTTAGATCCAAGACAAACAAGATCGGGAGAAGGAAGGAGAAGTGAGATTACAGAGGCACGGGGTGCAGACCTGCTGGGTGCATGGTGAGGATGGCAAAGAAACAGGCCCAAGGAGAACCAAAGATGCACACACATGGCCAGAATCGGGGAGATCTTGAAAGCCAGGCATGGCGTTGAGACAAGATGTTTTGGGTACCAAAGAGCCTCTGTATGTTCTAGATCTAAGAATGAGATGATGAAAGTAGAGTTCTGCAAAGAGAAGTATGGCAGTAATATAGTCTAAAGCCTGCACTCTTAACCACTTGCAGTAATTCCCCTAATATGCCATGAGGCCTAGATTATGGGGTGGCTTGAAGGGACTGATATTATAGGCATTCTGACATAAAATGTTTTAAAGAACTCAGTAGGTCAGGACCTTTTTTCCCTATGTGTACCATTTGAGCATGAAGGATGAGTGATCTGGCAGGAAATGCCTTTCTTGACTGCACAGTTTAAAAACATTTCTGCATACATACATCCTGCAGGAAACCCCGCAGAGTTTCATGATTCTTCAGATCATCACACTTTTAAAAAGATGCTGCCACGTGATGAGAGAAGATTCAAAGCTGCAGACCTCAATGGTGACCTGACAGCTACTCGGGAGGAGTTCACTGCCTTTCTGCATCCTGAAGAGTTTGAACATATGAAGGAAATTGTGGTTTTGGTAAGATAAGTGACAAGTCTGGGCTGGGAAGAGACTGGGGAGAAAACTGCCTCCAAATCTTGTCTCTTCCAAAGAGAGAACATTTTTCAGCCTGAAGGGAACTGGAGAAGGACTCTCAAGTAGAGTTTGTTGGAATACCTGTCTACCAAGAAAATTAGTCAAGTCAGGCTGGCTGCTGTAACAAATAGCCCCCAGTTGTAGCCATTTAACACTAGCAAAGCTTGTTCCAGCCAGATGGACCTCCTGGGCTGTTCTCTGAGCACAGCTGGGTACCCATTTCTCCTCTAAGCACTCCTACTTGTGCTCTACCATCTTGTAGCTTCAAAGTCATCCTGGCAACACCCAGCTGGCTGACAAAGGAAAAGAGAGGGAATGAGAAGATACAGTCTTTGTTTACTCTTCTGGCCAGGGAATGACACATCCCCTTCGCTTATGTTCCACTGGTCCCTCCTAGATATGAAGAGGCTGGGAAATACAGTTTAGATATGTGCCTAGAAAGAGTAAATGGGGGCCAGGCACGGTGGCTTATGCCTGTAATCCCAGCACTTTGGGAGGCTGAGGCAGGTGGATCATGAGGTCAGGAGTTTGAAACCAGCCTGGCCAATATGTTGAAATGCTGTCTCTACTAAAGATACAAAAAAAATTAGCCAGGCGTGGTGGCGTGCGCTTGTAATCCCAGCTACTCGGGAGGCTGAGGCAGGAGAATCACTTGAACCCAGGAGGCGGAGGTTGCAGTGAGCCAAGATCGTGCCATTGCGCTCCAGCCTGGGCCACAGGGTGAGACTCCTCAAAAAAATAAAAAATAAATAAAAATAATAAATAAATAAATAAAAGAAAGAGCAAATGGCTTAAGTGAGCAACTAGCTAGTCTCTGCCCCATTTCTCAATTTTAAGGGACTTGGAAAAAGACTCAGAAACGGAATGAATTGGATTGTTAAAACTGTATGGAAATGTAAAGTAAAAATTATGGCTGGAAGAGATGCTACCCTTAGGGGGTGGGTCTTTGGAGGGTGGGTGGATCACGTCCTAGGCTTTGAGGAATGACTATGCTTGTAAGGCCTCAGAATGTAGTTGCTTTCCATAGTGTCTTGTTGGGTCCCAAATGTCTTCATTTTCCATGACAATTAAATAAATGCCATCACCTGTTTTCCTGGGCAGATGCACCAAGCCAGTTCCAACTGTTTCAATCCTGGGAAACAGATGGCTAGAGCTTTTGTTTACATGAGCTGTGGATGATTTTAGTTATCCAGGTGGTGGAAGGGTCCGCTCATGCTTCATCCTCCTGACTGCCATGACTGTAAGGACTGGGCAGTGGCTCTAAGAATCATTTCTCTTTACCACTCAACATCCATGTAGTGATAGCTAATGTGGCAGAGGACAGTGCAGGTGGTGAATGATCCAGAGTAGACTACAAGCCTTTGGGAGTGGCTCTCTGCTCTCAGGTTGGCTCTTTGGTTTGACCCAGGATGCCTCTGAGTTGCTGTGCCAATGAACAGTAAACTCATTTAATTATTGACCCAATCAAAAAAAACTAAATAAGAGGTCAAGTAAACTAAATACAGAGCACAATACATTAGAAAGTCAGATATACTTTTATTTCTTAGTTGCCCACTGTTTCACATTTCTCTGACACCAACTCAGTATTCATAGTCCTGTTAGCACTAGAGTCTATTCTTGTGCTCATCTAATCCAGTGGTTGTCACACCGGGTTTCTCACATGTTCCCCAGTGGGTGTTTTGGCTGGATGGTGGAGTTGGTTGGCTTGGCAGGGCCTCCTGATATCGTCAGAGCACCTCTGGGGTTACAGGTACATCTTGCTTTGAAGAAAGCTTTCTGCTCTTGAAATTGGGGTGGGGGATTAGGAACAGAAACTATTGCCTGTGTTTTACAGATAAAAAACTAGTTCCCAGGGAAGTAAGGAGATGAGCCAGAAGTCACCAAGCATTCAGCTGTAAAAGCTGGACAAAGGAGGACACTAGAATTCTCAGACTTCTTAGAGCACAAGCTGGACAAAGGAGGACGATAGAATTCTCAGACTTCTTAGAGCACATGGCCATCTTGCATTCTGTTTTACCCTTTGCTTCCTAGGAAACCCTGGAGGACATCGACAAGAACGGGGATGGGTTTGTGGATCAGGATGAGTATATTGGTGAGTACTGACCTAGAGTCTTGCTCAGCTGTCCCGACTGGGCCACATGCCCCCACCCACACGTCTGGCTACTTTCCCCAGACGTCTCTCTTAGCAACAGCTGCAAGTCTGTAAGTCACTCCTGTGAACTTCCAGCCTGCTTGTCCCATCAGCCCTAGTGGCGTAGTATCAGGGAAGTATTATTAGGCCTCATTCAGTGGAGAAGAGATGAAAAGGCTGGCCCTACACAAGGCTGGCCAACAGTTGGCCCCATGACCCTGAGAGGTGCCCTTCGTCACACTGCCTAGTTTTACCTTTGCAAAAGGGCATTGGAGATCCCATAGATTTACAGTGAAGATAGAGGAGACAGTGTCAGGGCAAAGACTCTAAAACTGGACTGGGTCAATGGGGCCTAGAAACTCTGAGTAGGTGCAGCTGTGATTAACAGAACTGTTTATGTGTCTGAGCACTTTGCAGAAAGGCCTTCTTCTTGGAAAGATAAATGCTTTACAGAGTGCACAATTGCCCAATAATATGCTCATTTTGTGCCCCTTGTTTCCCATCCTTTGGTTGGGAGTCCTATAGAGTCAAATTAATGTGTTTGGGTCTGAACCCACCATTGCTGGTTAGAGCCCTTCCTGGTAGCCCCAAATCCCCCCCAGTCCAACCCCCGCTAGAAAGGACTAGCGCAGGCAACAAGGACAATTCCGTTTGATCCTCCCCACCTGCTATGGCACATGGCTCCAGCTGCAGGCTGCCTTCTCATGGCAGCTCTTTTCCCAAGTCTCAATAAAGTAAAAGCTGGAAAATCATTTGATTTAGGTGTTGACCTATGAAAAGAGGAATGAAATATGTATAATTTTTGTACAGATTTTTAATCGAAGCCACTAATTACCTTTAAATGTAAAACCCAGAGCCTGAGTTGCTGTCTCTGGTTTTGTGGTTATATTACTTTGCCACTCCAGACACGAGAACAAGTGCCTTCAGCAATGAAGAGCAGACTTTCCTCTAATCATTAGAAATTATGTTTGATCATGAGCCAAACACTGTTCCTTGTGTGTCATTGGTAACAGACAAGGTAGCTCTTGCCACAGTAATTAAAGTAATCTTGGTGGCACTACCCTGATAGAATAACATATGCTGACAGCTCCCTCATCAGAGCAAGCAGTTGAGCCTTCCTCTTGCTGGGTCCACGTGTGAAGGTCACGTTCGGAGGCGCAGACCTCTTACCGTGGCACTGGGGATGAAATGAGACTGAAAGCAAAGACTGCATGATTAAAACAAACAATGTAGTGCTTTTGATTGAAAGTGTGCGCTCTGCCCAGCCCTCCAGAACTGTGCATTGAAATGGTGCAAAGTCAGGGGCAGAACTCTTTGAGTGACTTTGCCTAAAAGAAGCATCCCATTCTTTACAATGAATAGAGAGAGGGAGGTGGAGGCGTTGCGCTTGAAAATCGAATACCTAGTGACTCACAGGCAGAGGAAACCCAATGTATTGACTCGTCATTTCACTTCTCGGGGAGGCTTCTCTTCAGGCAGCGCCAAGTGGAAAGTGGGTGGTGGGGGGTGTAGTAGGAAGGGCACTGGAATTAGGAGCTCTAGCTTCTCCACCGATTAGCTGTGTGACCCTGGGGTAGTCATGTAATGGCTTCAAACCTCAGCTTCCTCATCTGTAAAATGGGAAAAAAAAAGTGAGCCCATTTTTACAGGATTCGATGAAGCTCGAATTAGCTAACATGTATCACAGCTCTTTCTCAAAAACAATGTAGACATGTCAGTTAGGGGTCTACCTTGTAGTCAAGGGTCTTGTCTTTTTTTTTCCTTCGCTTACTACCTGCTCCGTTCACCACCTGACATTTCCAAGCTCTGCTTCCATGACAGAGAAACTGCCTGCAGGGTGTCTCTCTTTTCCAAGAGCTACTGACACACACACAATGCAAAAACGTTTCCTTTTTCTTTTCCTTGCCATTTGGATGGGTCATTTGGGGATAATGACCCATCTTGTAGAATTGTTATAGGGATGAAATAAAATGACAAGTGAAAGCCCTTTGGAAATGATATAAACAATAGTACTAAACACAGTGGCTAAGACTCTGGGTTGAAAGCAGAGTGGCCATGTTCCTGTGCAGCCTCCAGCTCATATGAGCTGTGGGTCATTGGGTAAGACTTTACCTCGTTGTTTTCATCTGTAAAATGGGAATTAAAACAGCACTCACTTCGTAAGGTTGTTGTGTGAAAATCAAATGAAAACTGTGTGTAGAACACTTTATACAGTATCTGGACCGTAGTGTTCAATGTTAGTCATTATTATTAGTTTTTGCTTATGTAGTGCCAGTATGGGTTGTAGAGGGCTTTTACATCAAAATGGCACATTTGATCATAATAGCCCCATGATTTATAAATTATCATCTCCATTTTACAGACAAGGAAACTTCAGGCTCAGTCACTGAACTAAGTCAAAAGCCAGGATTTATCTTTTGGCTTCTAAACTCAGTTCTTTCTACTCCACCACATGGCCTTCATCATGAATAAATTATTGCATCATTATCCCCAAGAAACTGCCTACCAGCTGTTTGAGTTAGGTCTCTGGATTGGTCATCGCCTTTCCTAGAGCTCAGAAGGTCAAGTTCTTTTTTTAGGGGGCGCTTACCTTCCCACTTTCCTTTGTAACCAACAACAACCTTCCCTTCTAGCGGATATGTTTTCCCATGAGGAGAATGGCCCTGAGCCAGACTGGGTTTTATCAGAACGGGAGCAGTTTAATGAATTCCGGGATCTGAACAAGGACGGGAAGTTGGACAAAGATGAGATTCGCCACTGGATCCTCCCTCAAGATTACGATCATGCACAGGCTGAGGCCAGGCATCTGGTATATGAGTCAGACAAAAACAAGGTATTTCCCATTCTTCTGGAATCACTGATTGAAGGGAGACAGTTTACATAAGATTGGTTTTGTTTGCTTTCTCGGCGATAGCATTGACCCATGTAGCCATGTCTTTATTGACTTTTCCTTCTTGTCCTGCAGTGGAGACCTGTAAACTTGAGCTAATACCATGATAACCCACAGTAAAATTATTAGGCCCCAACTTTCCTGGAAGGTCAGCTATGAGCCACAGACTTACATTAAGTCACATTTCCTAAGATTGCAGAACTTTGTGGGCAGGACACGATTTAAGAAGTATACCCCGTGTTGTCCTAGGATCAGCTTATTTATCCATTCATTGTCACCAAATACTTATCAAACATCTGTGAAGTGTAAGGAACAAGGAAGCCCATCCCATTAAAGCCCAGATATCCTCAGGCAAGCTCAGGTTTCTGGCTTTAATGCCTAGTACTTCGGTATCTATTGATAAACATCCAAATAAACAAATCAATACATTTAGAAAAATGTCCTATTCCCCACTTTGCTGATTGCCCTCAAATTCTCAGGTTATGCCAACAGTCAGTTTAGGCAGTGAGGCCATAAGAGGGAAGTGGCATTCTTGAGGGCCTATTTTGGGAAGACCAACACTGCTTGTGGACACAAATGGATTCTAGCTTCTGAATTACTCGGGGACTTCCCTGACACATGTTAGCACAGTTTTTATAGCAAGAGCCTGTTCCAATTTGGAGTTTTGCAGTGCAGTCATGGTAGATGAAGGAGGTGCCCAGTAGCTTCTGGATTACTAAATACAGTGTTTTAAATGTTGCACATCAGTGAAATGATATGAACATCATACTGAACTAGTACAGTTACCAGAGCTTCCGTGACAGAGCTCTTTGATCTCTTCTATAGGATGAGAAGCTAACTAAAGAGGAAATATTGGAGAACTGGAACATGTTTGTTGGAAGCCAAGCTACCAATTATGGGGAAGATCTCACAAAAAATCATGATGAGCTTTGATAGACACTCACCAGAATATGGCAGACTGTCATAGGCATTCTGTTATTGTCTTGGAATGTTGCTACAATTGTCTAATTTACAGCAGTTGTGATCCCACAAAAAGCAAGTTTATACCTCGGATTGGGGTATAAAAATTGTTTTTTGCTCAGTATTTACTGGAAAATGGATATCACTAGTCTTTCAGTAAGATTTCTCTCAAAACAGATGAAAACCTTGGTAAATTGCAGTTCTCTCTGGGGATATATTGGTACAACATGACTTAAAACTTTTTTTTTTTTCTGTTAAAACTTAAAGGGGAACCAAACTTGAAAACGCCCTGTTCTTCAGAAGTTGAGTGGGTTGAGGGAGGCAGTAAATATGAAGTGACTGCTATGTATTTTAACTACCAGATTTTTTATATTTGCCACTGTTAAATAGTTGGAAAGGGGAAATTCTGATTGAGCAAAAGTGGTATCATCCTAGGTAAGCTTATTTCAGAACAAGTCTAATATTTCAGATTCTTTCTTTTCGACTTTGTACTCTGAGTTGTTACTTACTGTAAGTGGTGTATATGAAACCTCCATGCATTTTCCAGTATGGATCTGCTGATATGCACAGTAAATCCATGTCTTTGTTTGTTTTTCTATTAAAAAGCAATCAAGAAAGATAATGTGAAAAAGAAAGGAATTTAGAGGTAGGGAAAAGATGAATGTCAGACATTTGAAGAACTATAGTAAAATGATAAACACTAAATATACTTGAGAAAACTTTCTTAATATGCCATTGAGGTAGGCCTGGTCTTTGAAATAGTGAATAGGAATACAATGCATCTCCTCAATGATCACTGATTAGAATGAGGTGGTGGGATCCTTGGAAAGCCAAATGGAGCAGAGTTCTGGATCATGTCCTATCCAGTCCAGTGAAACCACGACCCTCAGACCTGTCCCCCCGGAATAGCTTATAACATGGAATGAGGACAAGATGATACTCTGAGCTGTGGACTGAACTGGCAGACACAACCTGTACAGATTGAAATTTCACCTTGTAAGGAGGAAGTGAATGAAATAAAGGATCCCCCTAAGGATTTTCTACTGTGTCCTGTGGTGTTTGACTTCACAGATGCTATTTGTGACATTATTATTCACATAGCATAAAACAGTGGGGTTGGATCCCATGAATAACATTATAAAGGTTCTGGGTTTTTTTTTCATCCAATTACTAGAATGTTCAGAATAGACTCATATTTACTAATTTAATAAATGTATATACTTAATGTCCTTACTTTTCTAGGTCATTTTAACTATAAAATCTTCCTGAAAAAGGTTGCACCTGGAAAATCTGGACTTCTTCCCTGGGCCTACGAGGCCCTGTAGGAGGAGGCCTATGGGATCTGGCCCCTACCAGCAGCAGCAGCATCTCCTTACCACTGTCCCTTTCATACCGCCTATAGTCTGGCCCCAGAAACTTTCTAGTCCTCAGACACATCGAGGTCATTCCCAGGTTGGGCCCTTTGCACTTGCTGCCCCCTCACATTCAGAATACCCATCTCTCACTCCCTCGGGTAACACATGGTACTTCCTCAGGGGGGCTTTCCAGACCCCAGTGTTTAAAGTAATCCCGACTTGAATCTCGGTTTCACATCCCCCTTTTATTTTCTTCTTGGTATGCATTACTATTTATATTCATTTCCATGCCTTCTGTCCAAATGGCCACAAAGTGGGGGATTTACAGTGACAGAGACTTACACGGTTCTGGAGGCCAGGGTCTGAAGTCAAGGTGTCAGCAGGGCTGCTCTGCCTCTGAAGGCACTAGGGAAAATGCCTCCTTGCTTCTTCCAGCTTCTGGTGACTCCTTGGAGTTCCTTAGCTTGTGGCTACATCACTCCACTGCGTCATCTCTGCCCCTGTCTTCGCAAGGCCTTCCTCTCCTTTCTCTGTGTCTCTCCTTGGTGTGTCTTTTATAAGGACACTTGTCATTTGATTTAGAGCCCACTTGGATTATCTAAGATGATCTCATCTTGAAGTGCTTAATTATATCGTCCCTTTTTCCAAGTAAGATCACATTCACAGGTTCTGCGGGTTAGCAGGTAGATATATCTTTTGGTGGGGGGCCGCCATTCAAGCTAACCTACTATACCACTTGACATTATATTGTTTGGACATTGCTTGTCTCTCCCAAGCTAGAATATAAACCATGAGACCAGCAGTCTCGTTTTCTGATTTACTGCTATTTCCCGGGACCGCGAACAGTAGAGTCTAGCAGCAATAAATGCTCAGGAATTATTTGCTGAATGAATGAGAGGCTGATGGCTTTAATCAAAGGGAATATCCCTCAGGGAAAAAAATTCTGTAAAAAATATTAAAATAGCTAACAATTGCTAAATGGGAACTTTAAGCGATTTGCCCAAGATTCCACAATGATTAAATGGCAAGGCAAGACATCAACTCCAGGTGTTCCTGGCTCCAAAGTTCTCTTCCATTTAGCTTTAAGTTTTGCTGCTCCAAATCTCAAAATTTCATATGTTTTCTCTTTATTTCTTTGCTCATCCACAGCATATGATTATTTGGTAAGGAAATGAGAATAACTCCGCTTTACTAGAAATAAGCTGATGGCTTTTTTTTTAAAGCAATGAGAAGCTGTTTTTTAAAAAATGAGAAAATAATATTGTGTAACCTAATTATAAGCATAACAATTTAAAAGGTGATGACATTATTTTTCACCTCCAAAAAGGAATATAGTTGATTTATTATTATATGTAGTAAGACATTAAATATATGTGGAGCATTAACTTTTTCCTTTCAAGTCAGTGCACACTGGAAGACTAACCCTGAAAGATACTAGAGCTTCTGGGGCTGAATTTAACACTAAAGAATGAAAACCTTACCTAGGGGACATAACTGTTAACATGGTGATTTGTAAAACCTTAGATTTCTAATAAGGTCTGACTGTTTCAAGGAAAACATATTTCGTTTCTAGGTAACATTTCAAGTCTGATTATGAACAAATGCTACAAAATTGATCTGTAATGGGAAATACTGTAATGTCACAAAGCATTATTTAATGCTTAATGTGACTGAAAGCATTAATTGCTAGGAGCCATAGTCTGTCCAAGCAAAACACAAATGCACATTTTACACTCCTCGTCTCTTACTGTAGGTTTTCGAATGAATTCAAGTGTCACAAAAATGTAGTTAGAAAATCTGCCATACCTGAAGGTTTTCTTCACCTGTTTGGAATATGGTAGTTGTTCGCTTATTAGCAAATGCATGAGTCATATCTTCTCAGAAGTCCCCAGCAAACAGTTGCTGTGTGGCTGCTTGTTAGCAGCTCAGCTAAAATATCTCGTGGGGTGAGGTAGTGAGTGGCTGACGGGATTTTTTTTTTCCTTCTAGATTTATTTTGTCACTTTCATAATAAAATCTCAGGTTTCTCCAAGAACATCCAATTGAGATCTGGCTGTCTCTGAAGTATTGAAATGAGTTTATAGCACTACAATTCCCACTAAAAACCAATAAGTGGCATAATGTTCATCACTTTGGCTCACACTGAAGTATTAAAAGTCTGAGTACTGGCTGGAAAGCTTGTGTCATCAGTAAACTCATGAGATTTACATGAACTTGGGGCTATTTCCAAAGAAGCCATCCCCATCCTCAATTCTGGTCAGTCCCAGGGTCCGCGGCTGGGGACACATACCCTAGGTGTAATGCGTCCCACCACCCCATGGGCTTTTAGTACCTCTATAATTTTTCTCATGTAAAACAGAAAATGGAGTCTGATTCTCCCACAGAAGTCCATCAAAGAAAATGGCTGTAAGGATTGGCTACCTTCTCCCTCAAAGGTGTTTGTGTAGTGAGCACTTAAGCATTTCATTGCTCCTAGAATAAACACTAATAGCTCTGTACCAGGAATTATACCAAGCACGTACATACGTTTCTTTCTCATGTAACCCTCACAGCAGCCCTTGAGATTGGTACTTGTAGGAAAGAGGAGAAGCCAGGTTATGTTGCAGTAACAGACAATGCTAACATCTCAGTGGTTTAAAGCAACAGAGGTATAATCTTTGCTTTTGCAAAGCCAGCTGTGGCCTGGCCAGTTGTCTGTGGTGTGGGGTCTCAGCAAGGCATCTCCACAAGCACCCATATCCACTGGAGACCCCACACAGGCAATCCACTGCTGCCACCTAAAAGTGGCCCCTGTCACTCATGCTTACTAACATTGGTCAGTCAAAGCAAGTCGTGTGGCACATCTAACTTCAAGGGAGCAGGAGAGTGTGATCCTACTGCTGAAAGCACTGGTGAGCAGCATCTGTGGTTACCACAGTGGATTTCCCATCTTACAAATCAGGGAACTAGAAAGAGAAGTAATGCCCAAAGCCACCAAACTCACATATGAGATGACTGTGTAATTGATTGTCCAGACAAGGACACCTTTGCCAATGAAAGGCAGAAGTTTTAATCAATATCTCCCTGAATCCTGGACAACCTGCTGTGCCCACTTTGGGACTAGTAAAGACCCATTCCACTCCTCATCTCACTATGTTCTTTTCCACGGGTTGAGAAGTCCATGGGCCAAAAAATTTTGCCCATTCAGAGCCAGTGCCTCCTGCTTCTAGACCATGCTCCAAGTCCCCAAATGACTCCAGAACTCTCTGCCCAAATGACCCCAAGTCTCTTCCAAAGCCTGGGTCAGCCTCTTCCCCAGGTATATCTTCCAAAGGGCAGGCAACGTGGCAGGTAAGCCCACCTCTAGTCCCAAAGGATGGCCAACGGGCAGCTGTTAGGGGGTGGACTTGATGTAAACCTGCAGGCTGGGGTGTTCACACACACTGCTATGGTTTGAATCTATGAATCACCCAAAATTCATATGCTGAAATTTAAGACCCAAAATTCATATGCTGAAACTTAAGACCCAAGGCAATGATATTGTAAACAAAAAAGTATGCGTCAGATCTCAATCAATTTAGAAGTTTATTTTGCCAAGGTTAAGGATGTGCCTGGGAGGAAAAAAACAAAACAAAACACAGAATCAAAGAAACAGCCTGTGGTCTGTGCCTTTCTCCAAGGATGATTTTGAGGACTTCAATATTTAAAGGGAGAAATAGGCGGCAGGGGAAAGAGAGAGATAGGATATGGAAATCCACAAGTTGCAAGGAAAAAAGAGCAGGTAGGGGAATAGTGAATTATGTATTCGTCTCCTGCTCAGTAAATCGGTACTTTACATACAGTAAGGGGAATATAAAGTAGCTACCTGTGGAAATATTTAACCTTTATCGGTAGGTATCTGCTCAGGAGCAAAAGGAAAGGGTGCTTCTTGCATGATTCAGCTTTCAGCTTAACTTTTCCTTGTGGCAGAGCGAATTGGGATCCCAAGTTTTTATTTTCCTCTCACAGTATTAAGAGGTGGGGCTTTTAGGAGGTGATTAGTTCATGAGGGCAGGGCCCTCATGAATAGGATTAGTGCCTCTATAAAAGGGCTCAAGAGAACTAGCTAGGCCTCCTTTTTGCCCTTCTGCCATGTGAGGACCCAGCAACAAGGCACCATCTTGGAAGCAGAGAGCAGCCTTCACTAGATACCAAACCTACCAGGGCTCTGATTTTGCACTTTCTAGCTTACAGAGCTGTGAGAAATAAATTTCTATTCTTTATAAATGGCCCAGTCTAAGGTATTTTGTTACAGCAACAAAAACACACACACACACCTACATGGAGCCCATTGGTAGGAAGAACAATAATAAGGTGACCTCCATTTTTTATTCCCATGATGGGGCCCACAAGTGTTAGGGGATGGCCTGCCATGATGCTAGGGCAACCAGGACTGTCTTGGGTAAACAGAGACATGTGGTTCCCCTACTTAGAAATGGCAGATAAGGGCGAGCACGGTGGCTCAAGCCTGTAATCCCAGCACTTGGGAGGCTGAGGTGGGCGGATCATGCGGTCAGGAGTTCAAGACCAGCCTGGCCAACATGATGAAACCCCATCTCTATTGAAGATACAAAAAATTAGCCTGGCGTGATGGTGCACACCTGTAATCCCAGCTACTCAGGAGGCTGAGGCAGGAGAATCGCTTGAACCTGGAAGGTGGAGGTTGCAGTGAGCTGAGATCACGGCACTGCACTCCAGCCCAGGTGGGTGACAGTGTGAGACTCTGTCTCAAAAAAAAAATAGTAAACAAATGGCAGATAAAAGATACAAATACAGATCTCTCTGTTAATCACTCCACTATGCTGCCTCTGATTCAGGAGCCTCTCAGTGGAACCAACAGGGCTATCACCACAATTTTTAAAACTGGTGGGAGAGCATGGTGTCATTGAAAATTCAGGACTACTGTGATGAGATGCAGAGTTGGTAGCATGGAAAGACGGGTCCAAAGTCCTGGTTGAATTCGAGTTCTAACTCTGCCACTCAGGAGCACTATGATCTCGGCAGGTTACCTTCCTCCTGAAGAGCCTGTTCTGTTTTAAAGTGGGGATCATCATCATAATACCTAGCTCCCAGAGTAGCTGTGCAAATGAGGTGAGATAATGCATGTGCAAGGAGCTGGAGGACTGGGAAGTGACACACACATAAAAGGATTGCTCCCTGTTGACCCTCCTGAGCAGGTCAAGTGCCAGAGGTTAGGTAATCAATGCCTGCAAACACCAGGCTGCTGTTTAATCGTCTTTTCATGCTTTAGAATTATTCATGTGAAGCATTTTTAAAACCCCAAAATCAATCTGTTACTAGGTTGAACTAAATGGCCTCAATGACAAAAGAATAGCACTTGGCAATTGTTTTTATTATGGTGAGGGTATTCCAAAGATGTTTATAAGTGGCAGGGATTTGGAACTCAATTCCATAGCAGATGGAGAGTCTCCATACATGCAAAAAGCATTCAAGAATCCAGATGGAAAAGGTCACTGGGGATTATGTTTTCCAAATCAGGAAACTGAGGCCCAGAGAGATTAAACCCATGGTTTTCCCTGTGGCACTGAGGTGGAGACAGACCTTGGACTAGAACCTGACTCAGCTGTCTTCTTTAAAACCTCAACTTTCTCATCTGGAAAATGGTGCTAATAACACCTGCTGTATAGAACAGTCATGATGATTGATTGAAGCAATGACCGTAAAGCATTTTGTGTCTTCAGCATTCAGCAAATGGCAGCCATTTTTATTATGGCCCCCAAGTATGGTCCTTATGTATTTCAGCATCAAAGATTTATTTTATTCATGGTTACTGCAATCCATGGCATGAGTGACTGATTGAGGTTATGGATTTAACAGAAAAGTGTCAAAGGTTTATTGGTTGGTTGTTTTAAACATATAAAGAAAGCTGGCTTTACTGCACTGAAGTTTACATCTTCTGTAAAAGGGAGGTCTAAACAGTACCTACCTCATAAGGTGGCTGCAAGGGCTCAGAGAGGAAAGCCCTTAGCCCCAAGCCCTGATGCAAGAAGGTACTTGATCAACGGCGCTAGATGACTCTGTTATAAAAAGTATTAATGAATTGACAGTCATTTTAAGGTCAAAAATATATGCAAAAGAATCAAAAGAAATTGTCTAGAGAATAATCTAAACTTTATTTTATGACATACACAATTCCATGTACAGTATGTATGATTCATAAGGAAGCTGTCCTCATCAGCTGCAGGAGACCCCTCTGGAAGTCTTTTGGAAGGCTTGTTGGCTTGCCGGTGGCTGGATTCACAAAGACTTGAACTGAAGAACCAGTGGTACAGGCCAGAGCATCAAACTGTGCCAACATGGGATGGCCAAAGAAAAAGCCATCACTGAGGTCACGGTGATCTACGGAGAGCAGCTCCTCAGTGGGCTTAGATGGAAATAGAGCAAGGAGGTAATGCACACTGGAGTGACTCACTTTCTCCACAACCAAGGCAGCCACTGGGATCTAAGGAAACCTGATAGGTGTGTGGTAGATACACTGATTGGCCACCATGAACCCCAGCATGGAGGATGACTGCAAGCTGGTTTTCAGGCCACAGTACCTAGAAGATTAAATCACAATGCTTATTCTGGGGCACCATGATGCTGTCTCCCAGCCCAAAGGCAGCCTGTTTCAGTGGCAGAGGGTTCTAGCCTCAAAGGACCTTGGTTCAAATCCCAGCTCCGCCACTTAACCAAATTACCTTTGGCAAATTACTTAACTTCCCTGTATCTTTGTTTCTTTTTATTTTATTTATTTTTTATTTTACAGTGCTCTGCATGTTCAGAGAAATCTCTAGTAATGAACTATAGAATGATCCCTTAAAATACAGTCTATCTCAGTCTCTACAACAATCTAACATCATAACCTACCTCACAGGCTGACTGTGAGAATTAAATGACGAGCGTATACCATTTAATATATTAACAGTTCCTAGACAGGGTAAGTTCTTATTAAACATTGGCTATTATTAATACATGCAGTTCCTTTTAATGGCAAAAACCACAATGACTTTTGCGCCAACCTAATACTTATGTCCATCTTGTTCTCTTGCTTCTCATGATGAAAAGTCAGGTGCTTTTATGCTAAATGAGAAGGGAAACTCACTTATTAGAGATAATAAGTTATTGTGTCTCTTATTTCTGCTGCTAGATATTAATCTCAAAGAACAGGGGCTGTGTCTTGTTCACTTTTTAAGTTTGTCTAATAGGAACAAGGTGACACTTGAGATAAAATTTGGAGGCTGAACAGAATCGGAAATAAAAAGCATTGAGCTGAGTTACAGCCCCCTCTCCTCTGTACCAAAGAAGCCCACAGATGACTTAAACATTTTAAACATGTTGTCTTACTGTCTTCTTCTCTTGACAAAAATTAACATTGACTATGAGAGTTCATTGTGAAGGAAGAATTACGGGTTGTATAAAGTTTGACTACAAAGTTATTCATTGATGCATTTTTCGTGAAGGGGAAACAGAAACAAGCTACAAGTCTCCGCTCAGGGAGGGCACCCACCAAGAGTGTCATGTGGCCAGCCCCGCTCAGGGTACACCACGGTCACCCACGGTGCCATGAGATATGTCCACTGACTGACGTGGAAAGATGTTCAATGAAAAAGATCAGGTTACAGAACAGCATGTTCTACCCCACGTGATCTCACTCATTATACAAGAACATGTTGGTTTATGTACACATTGCCTAGAAAAAACGTTGAAAAGCTAGGCTGCAAAATGTTTTCAGTAGTTATCTAGCAGTGGAATTGTGGATAATTTTTTCTTCTTTTTGCTTACTTGAATCTTCCCAAATGAACATAATTTGCCTCTGAAATAAAAGAACATGTTATTTTTTCAATGGCTGAATGTAATTTTTTTTTTTTAAAGAAGCACTAGAAGGATGAGCAGTGGGATAAATGAGGCTCCTTATTCCTTCTGCCAAGGTCCTGCCTCCACTTCCCTGCCTTAGAAGGCTTCCTCACGAGTACTGTGAGAGTGCTGCCATAACAAAATACCATAGCCCCGGGGGGTGTTTATCAACAACAGAAGGTTATTTCCCGCAGTTCTGGAGACTGGGAAGTCCAAGATCAAGGTGCCAGCAGGTGGGTGTCTGGAGTGTGCCTGCCTCCTGGTTCATAGATGGCTGTCTTTTCACTGAGTGCTCACATGGCAGAAGAAGGTGAGAGAGTTTTCTGAGGTGTCTTATAAAGGTGCTATTAGGTTGGTGCAAAAGTAATTGCAGTTTTTGCCATTACTTTTAATTCACATGGAAGCTGGGCTCATCAGCTCATCATACATTACTTTTAATGGTAAAGACTGCAATTACTTTTGCACCAACCTAATAATTCTACTCATAAAAGCTCTGTCCTCAGAACCTAATCACCTCCCAAAGGACTCACCTCTGAAGATGAGGTTTCAACTATGAATGGGGAGTGGGGACAAACATTTAGTCTAGAGCAGAGGGAAAGGGGAAAGGTGAAAAGAAAAGGCTTGCTTAATTTTCAGCATGACTCCAAGATCCAGTGAAAATCAAAATCACTTGCTTTTATTTCCCTTACCTTTCTTTTCTATTCTCTGCCACTGTTTTCCTCTTGGACAGTAAAGAAATCATGCCTCTTCCCACTAGGAGAGCAATATTTCATGAGCACCCTGTTTTCTGTGTGAGCCCAATTATATTTTTAAATAATTGAATTGCATTTAAACAATGCAGTCTACTGAACACCTGGTATGTGTCAGGACGGTGCTAGGTGCTTTACATTTTATACTTAGTTTGCAAAACAACCCTGCAAAGCAGGTCTCAGTTTCTCCATTCTAAGGGAAGAAAATAAAGCAAAGAGGTGGAATAAGTTTCCCAAAGACATGCATGCAGTAACTGGTGGACTTGGACCCAAACTTTGGGCTCTCTTGATGCAAAATTCTCATTTTCTCCCCCATTCTGGATCTCTAGATGGCGAAAACAAAATCTACATTTCAGTCTAGTGGATGAACTGCATTTTTTTAAGTGGTTCTGGGACTTTGAAACAGTGTCATCGCATTTAGGCAATATGCCCCATGTTTGGAAGTTCATGCCCTGATTTGGTTGGCAGTAATAGGCTCCTGAGTGAGAATGTTCCCCCTTGATTCTTTTCTTTTAGGTTTTAATTTCTATTGAAGTTTATATATATGTGACTACTTTTAAAAATTCAAATAGTTGTTCAAGTCTTATCACACACACACACACACACACACACACTTTTCTGGCTGGTTATATGTTTGGTTATAGTCTAGGTCAGTAGGTTCTTAGAATGAGTGAATTCATTCAAAATCTCTATTGCACACCTGCTCTTAGTTAAATGCTGAGGATACATCTTTGGGCAAGGGAAAATGCCTTTCCTCAGGAGTTCTCAATAAAGGGTCTGGGTAGCGTCAGCTCCTGTTTTCTCCTCTGGCAAGAAGTAGATGCTAGCTGTGTTACTTTCCGCTTGCAGAGGAAAGAAAAATCGGGCTGCCCCCTTCCACTCTTTCCTTCTTTTTCTCCTCTCCTTTTCTTCCTTTCCTCCACAAATATTTGTTGTGCACCTACTACATTCCAAGCGTTTGGTGGGCATGGAAGGGACAGCAGTGAACAAGCTAGGTGGCAAAAGTCTCTGCTCACAGGTAGCCTTCGTCTAGAGAGGAAGAAATCACTGGATGAGATTATGATGCATTGTGATGAACGCAATGCTGGGAAAAGCACAGGGATTCTGCAGGATCTAGCAGGGGCCTGACTTGGTCTAGGAAGTCCAGGCAGACCTTCTGAGAAGGGACAGCTAAGCTGAGACAGGACGAGCATGTAGGAGCTATCCCAGTGAACAGTAGGGGGAAGAGTCTTCCTGGAAGAGAAATGCGTGTGAGGGCCCAGAGGCCAGAGAGAGAGTGTGGCACATCCCAGAGATAACAGAAGTCCCAGATGGCTGGAACACATACTGCCAGGGGAGGCTGGGGAGGAGGCAGGAGCCAGGCTGGGAAGGATCCGTTAAAGAATTTGGATTTTATCCTGGGGCAATGGGAAGTCAATAAATGGGTTGTATGCATGGGAGAGCAAGATCCAGTTTAGTAAAATGGTCTGTTTAGTAAACTAAATGATTATGTTTAGTAAAAAGATCTGTGGCTTCAAATTGAACAGTGGGTTACAATAGAAACAACAATATCTGCAGGGAGAGCTGTTAGGCCTCTACCACAGTCCTGGCAAAGACAATGGTGGCTTAGACTAGGTGGTGACAGAGGAGATGGAAAAAACTGGATGGATTCAGGAGAGATTTTACAGAAGGTCTGGGAATACACTAGAGTGAAGGAGAGGAAGGAGCCCAGGACGACTTCCGGTCTCAGGCATCTTGCTGATGATTTCACTGGTGGAGGGGAGGCTTGGGGTGAAGATGAGGAGGGAAAGTGTCAAGTTGAAGTGAACTTTTGGCTGGGCACAGTGTCTTGCACCTGTAATTCTAGCACTTTGGGCAGATGGCTTGAGCCCAGGAGTTCGAGACCAGCCTGGGCAACATGACGAGATCTGTCTCTACAAAAAAACAAAAAAAACAAAAAAACCCAGAAATTAGCTGGGTAGTCCCAGTTACTTGGGGGGCTGAGATGGGAGGATCAATTGAGCCTGGGAGGTCAAGGAGGCAGTGAGCTGTGATTGTGCCACTGTACTCCAGCCTAGGTGATACAGAGAGACCCTGTCTCAAAAAAAAAAAAAAAAAAATGAAGTGACATTTTGAAGAGGCTGAGCTGGGTACCTGTGAGATTTTAAGAAGAGGTGAGCATCAGGAATAATAATGTCACTAACTCACGTTTATTTAGCCCTGTACTATATGTACTACAGGCCAGGCCTTCCTTTAAGCACACAAACTGGATGATCTCACCAGGAGGTAATTGGATAGATGGGCCTGAAGATCAGAAGAGAGGTTTGGGCTGGAGATGGGAGTTGAGAGACTGAATTAGGTCTAAACTCAGGGTCCGGACAGGCAATGTAAAGAGTTGAAGCTGGCTGGGTGTGACCTAGTTGTTGTGGTGGGACTGTGGTGCACTGGCCAGCAAATACCAGTCTGACACCAGACAAATTCAGACTTTAAAAAATACTGGGCAGAGTGGATAAAACTCAGTGTGGCCTGCCTCATTTTGCCTTGTGGGCCTCCAGTTTGTGACTTCTGAGATAGACGGCCATCAAACCATAAGGGAGACAGACACTGCCCAGGAGAGAAGATAGGAGGGGATGATGAACTTGAGGCCAGAGTTTCAGCCTTCCACACAGAAAATTGGCTCTGAATATAAGTTCCCAGTGGGTTTCCTGGGATGTAACAACTGACTGATAAAGTGTCTGATTCTGATGCTGCCTAATTGTCATAGGAAGCGAATTCCTATCTTCATGCTTTCTTATCCCTGATTTAGTGTACGCTAGAATAAGGGAATGTTAGAAGTGAAAGACAGATGCCTTGGGGATCATCTGGGACAGGTGCTTTCTACACTGACGTGGATCAGAATCTCCTAGGGAAGCAGGTAAACCTACAGATCCCAGCATCATCCTCCCAGGCCTTCCAAATCAACCCACATGGAGGGGTCCAGGCATCCTTATTTTTACAAGCTCCCCAGGTGATTCTGATGTACACACCTGCGCATAAGACATTCTTGTCTAGCGCTACCCCCTCAGATAGGGAAACAGCTTAGAGAGATGAAATCAGTTGCTCACACTCACGCAGCCAGAAAGGGGCAGGATCAGGGCCCACCGCAGTGATTCACATCTATAATCCCAGTACTTTGGGAGGCCGAGGTGGGAGAGTAGCTTGAGCCCAGGAGTTTGAGACCAGCCTGAGCAACAGGGCGAGACCCCATCTCTACAAAAAAATTTAAAAATTAGCCTAGCATGTGCCTGTAGTCCCAGCTACTCAGGAGGCTGAAGCAGGAGGATCACTTGAGCCCAGGAGTTGAAGGTTGCAGTAAGCTATGATCACCCCACTGAGCTCTAGCCAGGGTGACTAAGCAAGCCTCTATTGAAGGAATGAAGGAAGGAAGGGAAGGAAGGAAGGGAGGGAAGGAAGAAAGGAAGGAAAGGAGGGAGGGAGGGAGAGAGGGAGGGAAAGAAGAGAGAGAGAAAAAGAAAGAGAAAGAGAAAGAAAAAGAGAGAAAGACAGGTGAGGTCTACACTCTGGACCTCCTGCCAGCCCCTTCAGCTGGGTTCGTTAACCTCCCCACCCCCAGACTCAGCCCCAGCCCAAACTTGAGGACCAATGAGTCTCCGAGGCAACCATGGCTCAGAATCAGACCAGCAGTGCCCATGATCCCAGCCTGACTTTGTATCTAGCTCCAACAGTGGGACTTGGTCTTATCTTCTCCCCTTTCCCCAAGTTCCCGCCTCCTTCCTTGCATCCATAACTAGGTTCTGCCTGGACCCCTGTGCTGAAGCCCTGCTTTGGTGCCTTCTGAAGCCCTGGGTCCCTCTGGAGAAGGAAGTGTGCACATGAGGGACCCAGTGCTCCTGGGTCTGTGTGAGGACACAGTCCTGCCTCCTCCTGAGGTCGGGAGAGAAAGCGCCTGTCAGGTTGTAGGAGGCCAGTGGGCAGATGGCACAGGTATGCCTTTCAGAGGGGTGAGGCTATTTTTGTCACTCACTATAAATAGCATAGAATGGGCCACGGCTTGTGGTCAGTTACCTGGAATATCAGGGCAGGATTCTGGCAGGAAGTCCACTCCCACACTCCCCTCAAATCAGAATAAACACGGGTTTGGCAGCATGAGCCTGAGACTGTGCAGAGTCCTCAAGGAGCATCGCACAGGCAGCTGAAGGGCAATTCAGGCCTCGGGACCCCACACAAAGAAGCCTCTGACTGTGTGGTGGTAGCAGATTATGTGGTTTCAAGGATAAATACCCACATTAAGAAATAGAGGCTGGGTATGGTGGCTCATGCCTGTAATCCCAGCACTTTGAGAGGCTGAGGTGGGAGGATCACTTGAGCCCAGGAGTTCAAGGCTGCAGTGAGTCATGATTGTGTCACTGCACTCAAGCCTGGATGACACAATGAAACACTGTCTCTAAAAAAAGTTCTTTAAAGACAAAAAAAAAAAAAGAAATAGAAAATACCTTAAATGGGAACATGTATAAATTTAAAAGATTAAGATGAAACTAGCACTTAAGAATGTACTCTGTGTGTCTTTATGAAAATAATTTATCTTCAATCAAGCCTATTTTAATATTGTCATCACAGAATTATTCAGGTATATAGGGCCCAGGAAGACTAATAGAAATAAATGACATATCAATCATTTCTATTACTGTCATCATGCAGTACAGAATACTGTCTAAAAGCTTAAGGTCATTAGATCTGAATTTGATTCCTGGCCCTGCTCCTGTGTGATCTCAATAAGTCACTCAATGTCCCAGAGCCTCAGTTTTTCTTATCTCTTTTTTTCTTTTCTTTTTTCTTTCTTTTTTTTTTTTTTTTTGAGACGGATTTTTGCTCTTTTGCCCAGGCTGGAGTAAAGTGGCACCATCTCAGCTCTCTCTAACCTCCACCCCTTGGGTTCAAGCGATTCTCCTGCCTGAGCCTCCCAAGTAGCTGGGACTACAGGCGCCTGCCACCACACCTGGCTAATCTTCGTATTTTTAGTAGAGACGAGGTTTCGCCATGTTGGCCAGGCTGGTCTTGAACTCCTGACCTAAGGTGATCCACCTGCCTCAGCCTCCCAAAGTGCTAGAATTACAGGCTTGAGCCACCGTGCTCGGCCAGTTTTTCTTATCCTTAAAATGGAAATAATAACACAGACTTGATTGGATTTTTGTGGCAATTAAATAAGACAATGCATATTTTTTGTGTCCTGGCTAATTTCTGGACCCTAAAGATTTTTGTGGTTATTGTTGTTGTTTGCTTGTTTTTCAAAATTTGCAAATGGTTTTGGTCTCTATGGGTGGAGACTTACATTCACCTTTGGGCCAGACTTTTCCCTTATTTAAGAAGACTCCTTATATCAGGACCCTGGTAACCAGCTAGGGTGTGGATAGTGATGATTGTTAATGAAGGCCACTGTGCTGTTCCTTCAGGTGGTGTCCAGTGTCACAGACATCAAAACCAGGGAGCCAGGCAAGAGGGAAAGACCCAGAGGGATGAGGGGTGGCAACTGTTACACTTTAGAAACCTCCAGGAAAAGCTGAGGGATGCTTCAAAGGGGAGAGGTGACCTGTTCAGCCATTGAGCCAGAGGAAGATTAAGCCAATGAAATTTGCATAGTAAATATTATAGAACATAACTAATTTTTACTGCATTGTCATAACAGGAATTTACTCAAGAGGTACAACAGAAGTCTTTCTTGGTCTCTTGGTGGCAATGACTCAAGCACAATCAATTTGTGGAGCTAAGATCTCAACTCCTCAACAGAAACTGGTAAATCAATCTAGACTTTGACTTAAGTTTTACCACTTTAACTGATGTAGTTTGGATGTTTGTCCCCTCCAAATATCATGCTGAAATGTGACCCCCAAAGTTGGAGATTGGGCTTAGTGGGAGGTGTCTGGGTCATGAGGCGGATCCCTCATGAATTTCCCACAGTAATGAGTGAGTTCTCAGTCTGTTAGTTCACATGAAAGCTGGTTGTTTAAAGAGCCTGGAACCTCTTGCTCTCTCTTCTTTCTCCCTCTCTTGCCATGTGTTGCCTGCTTCTCCTTCACCTTCCACCATGAATGAAAGTTTCCTGAGATCCTCACCAGAAGCAGATGCTGGCACCATGCTTCTTGTACACCCTGCAAAATCATGAGCCAAATAAACCTCTTTTATTTAAAAAATTACCCAGTCTCAGGTACTCCTTTAGAGCAATGCAAAATGGACTAATACATTAACATTATCCTTGGGTTTGGTGCTGATGATACCACCATGATAAAAGGTTCTCTTCTCTTGACCCTACACTAATCAAAGAGAGACAATATTGAATACTCCATCACAAATTAAATGTGAGTGTTCCGCAGGAAGTTTATATACATTTGGCTCTCCGTATCTGCCATTTCTGCATCTTCAGATTCAACCAACTTCAAGTAGAAAATATCCAGGAAAAAAAAAGAAGGAAAATAATTAAAATAATAAAAATTTTTAAAAACAGTATAATTATTTATGTAGCATTTACATTATATTAGGTATGATAAGTAACCTACGGATGATTTAAAATATACACGAGGATCTGCATAGGTTATATGCAAATACTATGGCATTTTATATCAGGCACTTGAGCGCCCTTGGATTTTGGTATCCACAGGGCATCCTGGAACCAACCCGCTGCTGAAACTGAGGGACAACTGTATATGGTTGTATGAAATGCAATAACAAAAGAACCTAACCTAGACAGAGGCAGGTGGGAGCAAAGAGCTTCTGAGAAACCAAAACCAGTGAGGCCCTGTGGCTGGACCACAGGACTGGAAGGGAGCAAGATAGCAGATGAGGCAGGAGCAGGTGGCTGGGCCAAATCACATAGGAACTGGATTTTATCCTAAGACAGCAGGAAGCTATTCTGTTTTGGGAAGGGAGTGGCATGACCATCTTTTTATTTCAAGATCAGCACTCTAGGAAATGGATTAGTGAAGTCATATGTAGCGGCAGAGACACCGGTTAGGAGACTATTGAGATATTGAGAACTGGGCTGAGTGGCAACAATGGAAATGAAAGTTGTGGCTTCCAGAGATATTCAGGGAAGGGCTTAAAGGACAGATACCTGGACCTTTCCTGGCTCACTGGCTTCCAGCTCTCACCAAGGTCAGTATTTGGTAGCAATGGCACCTGCAGCAAAACCAAGTGCCTCCACCAACTCCTTCCAGGCTTTGAGGTTATTGATGAAACTTAGGGTTCTTCACCACAAAGAAACACCACACTCCCTAGGTAGATTTCTGCCTCAGTTACCTATTATTCTGCATGGCTATACCTGTGAACTTGTCCCATTTTCTATTTAAGTATAATTTTAGGTCTAGATTTTTCAAGTACTTCCAAACCTAGAGGAGATGACCCCATAGATAAATAAATTTATTTGAAACATATAAACTGTTTTGCTTCCAAAAATATTGGAGGTAAGACAAAAATGGGAAGGAATGTTTTCCGACAGTCTCATATTTTGAAGAACCATGACCTGGAGAATACTGAGTTTTTCCTTTGTTTAGCTTTCTGTTGCTTCTTAGTATATTTGGCTTTATTTTAAAGGACAAATGCTATAGGTAATAAGGAAAATTTCTCAGAACTCAACTCTAGCAAGATGTGAGGTTGAGCAAATATCAAAATAAGCCTTTACCCCATGCTATGTTTATCTTGCCACTTGGTAATATACTAATATTAAAAATGATATTTCCAAACCAAGTTGCCTAGCTCTAAATCTAAGAAGCTAATATAACGAGCTGGCAAGAGTTCAAATTAGGAGAAAGCTTAGACCCACTTGGCTGCAGATCACTGCTACTTCACATTTCAATGTGCATACATTGGGCTCCCAAAGTGAGGAAAATAAAAATAATGAAAATCATCTACTGTCAGAAAGAACAATTTCTTTGCCACAGTGTTCTCACAGGAAGTTCATTCTGGTAAATCAGTGTCAAAATGACAAGAAAATCCAACATGTCTTAAGAGGCACAATATATAACAAGCAAAAAATTCTAAATCGGTGTTCAGAAATTGAATGTTAAAGGAGCTAATGAAAAATTCAAGACAAAAAAAAAGATGGATGTGAAACAAATGCATTAAAACATTTTGAGTAAAAATAAGAAGACCGTGACATTATGCTCAATTAACAGGAAAATACAATCTTAAAGGGTAAATGTGGTAGATAATGATCTGCTTTTTCAGACATCAAGAAGTGGAATCAACCATTAAAGATGGCTCTGAAAGAGAGACTAGATTAGATAAAAATTGAATCTACACACTAATGATATCACAACTGTTGTGCTTTTTGCCTTTGCTAGAGTTGCCCACTCAGCAACAGATTTCCAAGAAACCATCTCTGAAACATGATTACTGGATAGTTCAAGCCTCAAAATTAAGCAGGTTAGGGATACAGTAATCATTCCTGGGCACCTGTTGTGAATCAGTGAGAATGGAAGCTCAGAAGGGTGTGGTGATGCTTCCCACACCCACAGCACTCAACAAAATCCCCAATATCCAGCATCTTGCAATTCGTTATGGACAAGTCCGGGAGAATGTGCACAGCAGTAATGTAAAACTCTATTTCAAATCACCAGTGTCAGAAAATACTCAAAATCCCTGGAGAACAATTCAGAATATCAAATATGCTAGAAATAACTCTCTGAAGAAGGCAAAATTGGAGGAGACAGACGATGGAACATGAAGAGTTTTTCTTTCTTGGAATCACCACGGTGTGATTTGGGAAGTTGAAAGAACTTGAATCTCTGCCCCAGAAAGAGGTTACTAAATAAGGCAGGTACTCCAGCTAAGAGGATCCCAACATCAGTCCAAGCATTTGGGTGGCTTTAAAGCTTGTTTATCGTTTGTTTCTTCATATTTTTTAAACAATTAACTTTTATTACACAATTAATGCATGCACACTGTAGAAAAGTAGAAAGTATAGATAAAAAGAAGAAAATTTAAGTCACCCTTTGTTCCATAAGTCAGAAAGAACCAGAATTAACATTTTGGTATACATCTTTCCAGACTTTTTTAGGACAGGAGATTTTTGTTTTGTTCTAATGAAACCAAGATCATACTGAAACTTGCTTTCTTTGATCAATTACATATCATGAATTCGTTTCCATGCCAGTAAATATATTTCTTATCATGACTGCCGAATACGCCCTTGTATGGGCAGAGTGTCATTTATTTAATGAATCCAAAGGTGATTTTTTAAATGATTTTATTTTTATTTATTTGTTTTTTGTTTTTTGTTGAGACAAGGTCTCACTCTGTCACCCCAGGCTGGGATGCGGTGGTGTGATCATGTCTCACTGAAGCCTCAACCTTCTAGGCTCAGGTGATCTTCCCACCTTAGCCTCCTGAGTAGCTGGGACCACAGGCACACACCATCATGCCCAGCTAATTCTTATATTTTTTGTAGAGACAGGTTTTTTCCATGTTGTCCAGGCTGGTCTCAAACTTCTGGTTCAAGCAATCCGTCCACCTTGGTCTCCCAAAGTTCTGGGATTACAGGTGTGAGCCACCATGTCCAGCCTGATTCTATTTAAAAATACTTTCAAACTGACAGAAAGGCTTGCAAGAACGGTACAGTGGACTCCTGGGTATCTTTTATACAGAGTCATCCATTTTTAACATTTGCCACATGTGCTTTATGATTAACTGATTATTTCTGAACTATTTGAGAGTAGGTTGTGCATGTCATGCCACTTTCTCCTAAATATTTCAGTGTGTATTTCAAAGAGTAAGGACAGTTCCATAGTCACACTACTGAATGACTTCTAAGAGCCTTTCTGCACCAAACTGCTGTAATTCTTCATAATAATAGTCATCCCTTTCCTGGTATCATGTTTAGATCTTCAAACAATCCTTGGTTCTACTCTGAGCAGGACTCTATGTTGGATGTCAAGAATTAAAAATGAATAAAACAATAGTCCTCCCCTTGAGCCACTTACATTCTATTGTGAGAGACACAAGTAGGTACTTATAATGCAATGTAGTAAAGGCAGCGTGGTGCTGTGGGCATGGAGGAAGGCCCATAGAATGATGGGAACACAGAGAAGTAGCAAATCTCATAGCTGGAGTCAAGATTGATAGAGGTGAACAATGGCATTGGTGTGTGCTTGTGCATGCATGCATGTGTGTGTGTGAGCGTGTGTGTGTGTGAGCATGTGTGTGTGTGCATGCATGCATGCGTGCCTGCTCAGGGAGTGTGGAGGGAGTGTGTTTTGGCAGGTAAAATGCCAGGCTGAGAGCAGTGAGAGATGAGGCTTGAGGTGAGGCAGAGCTACAGCATGAATGGCCTGGACACAAGATCTACGGCTTGGACTTGACCCTGCAGATGATACAGAGTAAGCTGAAGAGAATATGACCAATAACGTTTGATGGGTCACCCTGGGGTCAGCAGAGAGGTTAGGTCTGAAGACAACAAGACCCTGGAATCAGCAAATAAGTTAGTAGGATTTTGCAACAGTAGAGGTGAGAGCAGAGTCTGCTGTGAACCAGGACAGTGGGGGTAGAAGCAGTGAGGAGACAAAAGATCCAAGACATCTCTAAGAGGTGCCTGAGTGTGGGGGTGATGGGAAGGGAGGTATTGACTCCCAAGTTTCCGACTGTTCAGAGAAAAAAAATCATAAATGATATTACTTATCTCAAATTGATCTTTGTAACTACCCTGTCAGATAAATAGAGCCAATAGCTATTATCCCTATTTTACAGATTTTTAAATTGAGATATTCAGAAAGTCAAAGTGATCTGTCAAAGGTCACACAGTTAGTCAATGGCACAACAGAGATATCAAGTTCATCCTAGTATGAGTACTAATGGATGATACAAAACTATTCAAAATGCCACAACTAGAGAATCACATTTAAAAAATGAAATTGAATCCATACCTCACATCGCATGTAAAATTAACTCAAAATGGATCATACATCAATATTTAAGAGCTCAAACTTTAAAAACGTATAGAAGAAAATATAGGAGAAAATCTTTGTTGCTTTGGGTTTAGCAAACATTCTTAAATAGGACACACAATAGTACAAGCTATAAAGGTAAAAATCAACACATTAGACTCCACCAAAATTAACACCCTTTTCTCTTTGCTATAGCCTGAATGAATATCTATGTCCCCACAAATGTATATGTTGAATCCCAATTACCAAGGTGATAGCATTAGAAGGTGGGCCTTTGGGAAGTCATTAGGTCATGAGGGTGGAGCTCTCATGAGTGGGGATTAGTGCCCTTATGAAAATGGCCCTCCTCACATAATCCTTTGGATGAAAAAGAAAAAAAGGGCCCAGAGAGCTGCCTTGCCCCTTTTGCCTTTTGAGGATGCAGCAAGAAGATGCCATCTATGAAGCACAGAGAGAGCCCTCACCAGACACCAAATCTCCCGGCACCTTGATTTTGGACTTCCCAGCCTCCAGAAATGTCTGTTGTTTTTAAATTACCCAATCTAAGGCGTTTTGCTATGGCATCCCAAACAGACAAAGACACTCTTCAAAACCCACTATTTCAAAAATGAAAAGACAAGCAACACACTGAGAGAAAATAGTAGCCAAACATATCTGACAAAACACTAGGATCTAGAATACATAAAGTACACTCACAACTCAATAATAAGACATACAGTATAATTTTAAAATGTGCAAAAGACTTGAATAGGTATTTCATCAAAGAATACATATGGATGGCAATAAGAACATAAAAGAGTGTTCAATGTCATTAGTCATTAAGGATATGCAAATTAAAACCACAATGAGATATCCATTGTACATCCACTAGAACATCTAAAATTAAGAAGGTAGACAAGATGGCTGACTAGATACAGCCAGGAAGAGCTTCTCCTCCTGAGAGAGATCAGAATATCAAGCAGACAAGCATACTCTGAACAGATCTTCTGAGAGGAAGCACTGAGAGCAGATGAAGAGATGATAGAGACAATGGGGCTGAAGTGGGAGGAAGCTGAGAACTCTGTGCAGGGTTGCTGAGTGCTGGGGCTTGTTCCTGGCACTAAATGGCTCCCAAGGAAACAGTAAGTGAAAGAACTGCAGGGCAGCCCACTCTCACCACAGACCTGCAGGGTCCTAGCTGCAGTAGATCCCACATCATCATGGACATTTACGTTGGCATGGGGGTTGCCTGAGAGTTGGCAGAAACAGATCCTGAGTCTCTTTGGAGCCCAGGGAGTTTGGCATCGGGGCAGAGGCAAAGGAACACAGCCAGAGATGTCCATCCCCCAAGGCTCTCCTTATTCCTTTAAGTGCCTCTGACCTTTGTTATTTGTTGGACCTGAAGACAGCAAGACCATCTTTCCCACAGGACTGGGGCGAGTCTGATCTGTGCACTCCCCATCCACCAGCCTCTCCCAGGGTCCCTGCCTGGAAGCCCCTCCCATGGGAGCAGGCACACAGCACAGCCTCCACTGCTCTGCCAGAGCACTTTCACTGGCTCCCCACACTGCCCTGCTGGAACACTTTCACCAGCAGCCCCTGCCACCCCAATGGGGCACTTTTGCCACTACCCCCAGTGGAGCAATTTTGCTAGCAGCTTTGGAGCACCTTGTCTCCCCCAACCCCCCCAAACTCAGCCAGTGCTCAACTTTGAGAAGTGAGAAGACAAAGCTGTGGGTCTGGTCCCAGCCCTGCTGGGTTAGAGCACATAGCCCAGGAGTGCCAAGCTGAGCCTTGGTCTTCTGAAAGCATCCAGAAATGAAGCCAATCAACTATGCCCAACTTATTCCACAGTCAAACCTTCCAGGTAAATAACATATAAACGAAAAGCCCTCTCCAAAGGACAGCAACTTCAAAGGATAAAGGAACACCAGCTCTCACAGATGAGAAAGAACCAGCACAAGAACTCTGGCAACTTTGAAAGCCAGAGTGTCTTCTTACCTCCAAATGACCACACTAGCTTCCAGCAATGATTTTTAAACAGATTGAAATGGCTGAAATGACAAACACAGAATTTAGAATTTGGATGGCAAGGAAGCTCAATGAAACACAGGAGAAGGTTAAACCTCGTTCCAAGAAAACAGGAAAATGATCCAACCATTGAAAGATGGCATAGCCACCTTAAGAAAGAACCAAACTGAATTTCTAGAATTGAAAAATTCACCACAAGAATTTCATAATACAAATGGAAGTATTAACAACAGAACAGATCAAGCTGAGGGAAGAATCTCAGAACTTGAAGTCTCATCCTTTGAGTCAATGTAAGCAGACAAAAATAAAGAAAAAAAGGATTTTTAAAAAGGAACAAAAAACTCTAAGAAATATGGGACTATGTAGAGACCAAACCTACTGACATTTCTCAAAGAGAAGGAGAAAGAGTAAGCAACTTAGAAAGCATATTTGAGGATGTAGTCCACAAAATTTCCCCAATCTTGCTAAAGAGATTAACGTGTAAATTTAAGGAATTCACAGAACTCCTGCAAGACAACCATTCCCAAGACACATGGTCATCAGATACTCCAAAATAATACAAAAGAAAAAAATTAAAGGCAGCTAGACACAGAGGGCAGGTCACTTGCAAAGGGAACCCCATCAGGCTAACAGTGGACCTTTCAGCAGAAATCTTACAAGCCAGGTGAGATTGGGGGCATATTTTCAGCATTCTTAAAGAAAATAAATTCTAACAAAAAATTTCTTATCCTGCCAAACTAAGCTTCATAAGCAAAGGAAAAAATAAAATCATTTTCAGACAAGCAAATGCTAAGGGAATTTGTTACCACTAGACCTGCCAGAGGTCCTTAAAGGAATGCTAAGCATGGAAATGAAAGAAAGATACCTGTCACCATAAAAAAACACACTTAAGTACATAGCCACTAGCACTATAAAGCAACTACACAATCACATCTAAATAACAACCAGCTAACAACATGATGACAGGATCAAGTCCTCACATATCAGTATTAATTGAATGGAAATGGGCTAAACACCTTACTTAAAAGGCACAGAGTGGCAAGGTGGATAAAGAAGCAAGACCCAACTGTTTGCTGTCTTCAAGACATCCATCTCATATGTAATGGCTCAAAGTAAAGGGATGGAGAAAGATCTATCATGCAAATGACAAACAAAAAAGAGCAGACACAAGAGTTGCTATTCTTGTGTCATATAAAACAGACTTTAAATCAATAATTATCAAAAAGGACAAAGAAGGGCATTATACAATGATAAAGGGTTCAATTTAACAAAAAGACTTAACTATCCTAAATATATATGCACGCAATATTGGAGCACCTAGACTCATAAAACAAGTTCTTAGAGACCCAAGAAGAGACTTGGATAACCACACAATAATAGTGGGAGACTTCAACACCCCACTGACAGTGTTAGACAAATCATCAAAGCTGAAAGCTAATAAAGATATTCCGGACTTAAACTTGACACTTGACCAATTGGACCTAATAGACATCTACAGAATACTCCACCCAACAACAGAATATACATTCTTCTCATCTGTAAACAGCACTTATTCTAAGACTGACCACATGTTCAGCTATAAAGCAAGTCTCAACAAATTAAAAAAAAAAAAATGAAATCACACCAACCACACTCTCAGACCACAGTACAATAAAAATATAAATCAATTCCAAGAAGATCTCTCAAAACTATACAATTACATAGAAATTAAACAACTTGCTCCTGAATGAGTTTTGGGTAAAGAATGAAATTAAGGCAGAAATCAAAAAATTCTTTAAAACTAATGAAAACAGAGACACAACACACCAGAATTTTTGGTACACAACTAAAGCAATGTTAAGAGGAAAGTTTATAGTGCTAAACAGCTACATCAAGTATTCAGAAAGATCTCAAATTAACAACCTAACATTGCATCTGGAAGAACTAGAAAAACAAAAGCCAACCAATTCCAAAGTCATCAGAAAAAAGAAATAATAAAAATCAGAGCACAACTGAAAGAAATTTAGATGTGATATTCCATACAAAAAAGGTCAATGACTCCAAAAGATAGTTCTTTGAAAGAATAAACAAGATTGATAGAACATTAGCTAGACTAACAAAGGGAAAAAGAGAGAAGATCCAAACAAGCACAATCAGAAATGACAAAGGTGACATTACAACTGACCCCACAGAAATACAAAAAGTCCTCTGAGACTATTATGAACACCTTTTTGCACATAAACTAGAAAACCTAGAAGAAACTGATACATTCCAACACACAACCTCCCAAAATTGAAGTAAGAAGAAATTGAAACCCTGAACAGACCAATAACGAGTTCCAAAATTGAATCAGTAATAAACAAACCTACCAACCAACAAAAGCCCTGGACCAGATGGATTCACAGCAAAATTCTACCAGGCATGTAAGAAGAGCTAGTACCAATGCTACTGAAATTATTCCAAAAAAATCAAGCAGGAAGGACTCCTCCTGAACTCATTCTATGAAGCCAGCATCATTCTAATATCAAAACCTGGCAGAAATACAATAAAAAAGAAAACTTTGGGCCAATATCCCTGATGAACATAGATGTGAAAATCCTCAACAAAATACTAGCAAACTGAATCCAGCAGCATATCACTAAGTTAATTCACCATAATCAAGTAGGCTTTATTCCTGGGATGCAAGGTTGTTTCAATATATGCAAATCAATAAATGTGATTCACCACATAAACAAAATTAAAAACAAAAACTATATGATCATCTCAATAGACACAGAAAAAGCTTTGGATAAAATTTAACATCCGTCATGTTAAAAATCCTCAATAAATTAGGCATCAAAGGAACACACCTCAAAATAATAAGAGCCATCTATGACAAATCTCCAGCCAACATCATACTGAACAAGCAAAAGCCAAAAGCATTCCCCTTGAGAATCAGAACAAGACAAGGATGCCTATTCTTACCACTCCTAATCAACATAGTACTGGAAGTCCCAGCCAGAGCCGTCAAGCAAGAGAAAGAAATAAAAAACATCCAAATAGGAAGAGAGGAAGTGAAATTATCTCTCTTCATAGATGATATGACACTATGCCTAGAAAGCCTTAAAGACTCTGCCAAAAGGCTCCTAGAACTTCGGTAAAGTTTCACGATACAAAATCAATGTACAAAAATTAATAGCATTTCTATATGCCAATAATGTTCAAACTAAGAGCCAAATCAAAAATGCAATCCCATTTATAACAGCCACAAAAAGAATAAGACACCTTGGACCATAGCTAACCAAGGAGGCAAAACATCTCTACAATCAGAGATGACTCTAACAAATGGAAAAACACTGCATCCTCATGGATAGGAAGAATCAATGTTGTTAGGATGGTCATAGCAATTTACAGATTCAATGGTATTCCTGTCAAACTACTAACGTCATTTTTCACAGAATTAGAAAAAAACTATTCTAAAATTAATATAGAACCAATAAAAAGAGCCTGAATAGTAAGACAATCATAAGCAACAACAACAAAAAGACAAAGTCAGTGGCATCACACTACCAAAACAGCATGGTATTGGCATAAAAACAGGCACATAGGCCAATGGAACAGGATAGAGAGCCCAGAAATAAAGCCACATACCTACAACAAGGTTGACAAAAACAAGTAATGGGGAAAGGACTCCCTATTCAATAAATGGTGCTGGGATAACAAGGCAGCCATATGCAGAAGATTGAAACTAGACCCCTACCTTTCACCATATACAAAAAACAAACTCAAGATGGGTTAAAGACTTAAATGTGAGATCTAAAACTATTAAAATCCTAGAAGAAAACCTAGGAAACAACATGCTGAACACTGGCCATTGCAAATAATTGATGACTAAAAAGCATCAAGTCCCCAAAAGCAATTGCAACAAAGCAAAAAATTGACAAGTGGGACTTCATTAAACTAAAAAGCTTTTGCACAACAGAAACTATTAACAGAGTAATCAGACAACCTATTACCCTGTATAAAAATGACCAAACCACATGAATAGACACTTCTCAAAAGAAGACATACATACAGTGAACAAACATATGAAAAAATGCTCAACGTCACTAATCATCATGGAAATGCCAATCGAAACCACAATGAGATACCATCTCACACTGGTCAGAATGGCTATTATTAAAAAGTCAGGTTCTGCAAGGTTCAGTCATCTTTTTTACACTGGAGAACCACAGGTCAAGAGTCATCTCTTCAAGCGGAGTTTGAGGGAGCTGTGTCAGGCCAATGGAGTCTTTATTTATTAATACCTGCATGAAAATAACAGATGTTGGAGAGGTTGCAGAGAAAAGGAAAGGTTTATAGATTGTTGGTGGGAATATAAATTAGTTCAGCCACCATGGAAAGCAGTTTGGAGATTTCTCAAAGGACTTAAAGAAGAACTACCATTTGACCCAGCAAGCCCACTACTGGGTATATATTCAAAAGCAAATAAATCATCCTGCCACAAATACACATGTACTCATATGTTCATCCCAGCACTATTCATAATACCAAAGACATGGAATTATCCTAGATGCCCATCAACAACAGACTGAATAAAGAAAATGTGATATATATATATATATACACACACACTGTGGAATAGTATGCAGCCATAAAAAGAATGAAATCATGTCCTTTAAAGCCACATGGATGCAGCTAGAGGCCATTATCCTAAGCAAGTTAATGCAGGAACAGAGAACCAAATACCACAAGTTCTTACTTATACATGGGAACTAAACATTGAATACCCAAGGACATGGAGATGAAAACAATAGACACTGGGGACTACTGGGGGACATCTTGGGGTGGGGGGCAGTGAGGGTTGTAAAACTATCGTGTACTGGGTGTGCTACCTGGGTGATGGAATCATTTGCATACCAAACCCCAGTGACATGAAATTTACCCATGTAACAAACCTGCACATGTACCCACTGAACCTAAAAAAAAGTTGAAAAAAAAGGTAGAACTGGAAATGAAGCTCAAAAAAAATTTTTAAGAAGGTGGAGTATAGCAAGTATTGACAAGGATGCTAATATGATTTGGCTGTCTCCCCACCCAAATCTCATCTTGAATTGTAGCTCCCATAATTCCCACGTGTCATGGGAGGGACCTAGTGGGAGATAACTGAAACATGGGAGCGGGTCTTTCCCATGCTGTTCTCGTCATAGTGAATAAGTCTCATGAGATCTGATGGTTTTATAAAGGGGAGTTCTGCTGCACACGTTCTCTTGCCTGCTGCCACATAAGATGTCCCTTTGCTCTTCCTTCGTCTTCCACCATGATTGTGAAGCCTCCCCAGCCACGTGGAACTGTGACTCCATTGAACTTCTTTCCTTTATAATTACCCAGTCTCAGGTATGTCTTTCTTTATTAGCAGCATGAGAACGGTCTAATACAGATGTGAAGGATTAGAGCTCTCATATACTGCTGATGAGAATGTAAAACTACACAACTGCTTGGGAAACTACTTTGGTAGTTTCCTAAAAAAGTAAAAAATACATTTACCATATGACCCAGCCATTCTACTCTTTGTTATTCATCCAAGAGAAATGAAAGCGTATGTCTACAAAATGGCCTGTACAGGAGTATTCACAGTAGCTTTTTTCATTATTTATCTATTTTTATTTCAATAGTTTTGGGGGTAACAAGTGGTTTTTGGTTGCATGGATAAGTTCTTTAGTGGTGATTTCTGAGATTTTAGTGCACCCATCACCTGAGCAGTGTACACTGCACCCAATATGTAGTTTTGTATCCATCACCTCCCTCCCAAACTTCTCCTCTGAGTCCTCAAAGTCTATTATGTCATTCTTATGCTTTTGTGTCCTTGTAGCTTAGCTCCCATTTATAAGTGAGAACATACAATATTTAGTTTTCTATTCCTGAGTTACTTCACTTAGAATAATGTCCTCCAGCTCCATCCAAGTTGCTGCAAAAGACATTATTTCATTCCCTCTTATAACTGAGTAGTATTCCATGGTGTATACACACCACATTTTCTTTATGCACTCAGTTGATGGGCATTTAGGTTGGTTCCATATCTTTGCAATTGTGAATTCTGTTGCTATAAACATGCATGTGCATGTGTCTTTTTCATATAATGACTTTTCTTCTGGGTAGATACTCAGTAGTGAAATCGCTGGATCGAATGATAGTTTTATTTTTAATTCCCCAAGGAATCTGTATACCGTTTTCCATATTGGTTGTACTAACTTACATTCCCACCAGCAATGTAAAACTGTTACCTTTTGACCACATCCACACCAACATCTATTGTTTTTTGACTTTTTAATTATGGCCGTTCTTGTAGGAGTAAGGTGGTATTTCATTGTGATTTTAATTTACAGTAGGTTTTTTTTTTTTGTAATATCTGGAAACAACCAAATGTTGGTCTACAGGCTCATAAACAAACTGTGGCACATCCATACAATAGAATACTACTCATCAATAAAAAGGAATGAACACACAACAGCATGTAAAATTTCAGAATAATTATGCTGAGTAAAAAAGCCAGATCAAAAAAAAAAAAAGAATGCATAATGTATGGTTCCAATTATATAAATTTCTAGAAAAGTCAAACTAATCTCTAGTGAAAGAAAGCAGATGCATGGTTACCTGGGGGTAGAGCAGAAGGGAGGGATTACAAAGGGGGCACCAGGAAACTTGGGGGCGATGGTAGTGATGTTCATGATCTTGATTGTAGTGATGGTTTCACAAGTTTGTAAATATGCTAAAACTCATCAAATTGCACACTTTAAATATGTGCATCTTATTTTATGTCAGCTATACCTCAGTATAGTTATTTTAAAGAAAGAACAGAATGGAGGGGAATATAGCAATATCTTAGCAAGTAGCAAATATACCAATATCTTAACAAAATTAGTCTCTGTGAGATTATTAATGATGATTCTTTTCTTCTTTATCCTTTTCCAAGTTTCCAAATGAACTTGTAATAATATCAAAATCATACAAAGTACTTTTTTGGAGAAAAAAAGGAATTAGGTGAACAGAGAAATTTGAAGAAAATAGTCTGTACTTGTGAATCCTAATACCAGTGGGTGAAAAAAAATCAAAGACATGAAACTTCAAATGACAAAGATCCTCTATTCTTTCAAAAGCCATGATAAGCCAGGAGGCACTATGAGAAGGTTTGATAAGTTGCACGGGAACATATATAAATCTAAAGAAGTCTATGGAGAAGTCATCATATTAGCAAAAACGCATCATTTGGTTGAGCTTTCCAGCTCAAATATCCTTCAAATACGTCAGTGAGAGACAATTGCAACAAAAAAAGAAAAAGAAAGAGACAGTGCTAGGCAGCAAAGGAAGGTGGAATTTTTTCGTTATGTCAGGACCCATCAGTTCTGTAGTTCACCCAGGAATCTAAGGATTAAAGAACAATCCAATATAACTAGAAAGTGACTTGGCATCATATGTCCTTAAAAAGAATAAATACTGCAAAGAACAAGCCAGGCCACAGAAAATGCTGTGCTCCATCTGACTAAATATGGTCAAGTCTCATGAATCTGGGTTTCCACTCTTGGAAATGTTTGTTAAATCTGTGTGCACTGGGCTGAAGGCTTACTCTGAATTTTTTATTAGTGATGGAAGTAGTAAGTTTTAAAAAGCTTTCAGAGACATACTTAACCCATTTAGATGACAAAATATTTTTAAAGCTTTCAGTGTATTATTTGGATATCAAATATCGAAAATTATCAAGTAATTTTTATATTTATTTATTCAAGAAAAACTCACTAAGTGCCAGCAATTGTGCCAGGTCCTGGGACACAAAGAAGCAAACACAACCCATGCTCTTAGACTAATGACTGATAAACCTACAAACAGTTGCAATACAAGGTGTCCTTGGCTTGGGAGAGTGAAAAGGAAGCCAGAGAAGCCTGCAAAGAGAAGGTAACACTTGAGCAGGGTCTTGAAGGCTATGTAGGAGTTTTCTGGTTAGGAAAAGAGAGACATTCTAGGCAGAGAGGACAGCATGGGGCAGAGAGGCAGGAGAAATGGAGATTATTTGGTAAATGGCAAGAGCTTCTGCGAGGATTAAGAATAGGATTCACCTGGTGGGCACAGGCCCTAAAGCAGATGGAAGCTCTTTATCCATGCTGGAGAAGTTCAGGCTTTATCCTAGATAGAATGAGGAGGTGTGTTGGTTACAACTCTGCTTTTAACCAAATGAACTGGCCTAAAAGTGAGAAAGATGACCTTCAGTGTTCAAAGAACTCAAGGGCTTTATATAGTCAGACCTAAAAAGAGGCTGAAATTGGTAACTGGAAAGCTAAAGAAACTCTCCTCCTCTCTCTCTCGCTCTCTTTTTTTTTTTTTAGACAAGGTCTCCCTCTGTTACCCAAACTGGAGTGCAGTGGTGTCATGTCGGCTCACTGCAATCTCCGCCTCCTTGGTTCAAGCGATTCTCCTGCCTCAGCCTCACGAGTAGCTGGGACTACAGGTGCGCAACATCACGACCAGCTAATTTTTTGTATTTTTAATTGAGATGGGGTTTTGCCATGTTGGTCATGCTGGTCTTGAACTCCTGACCTCAAGCAATCCACCTGCCTCGGCCTCCCAAAGTGCTGGGATTACAGGTGTGATCTCCTCAATCTTTTATCTTGGTTTTTTTCCCCCTCTCTCTCCACATCTATTTTCTATTAACCTGTTCTTTTCGTCATAAGTGGCAGAAATATAACTCAAAATAGTTTAAGCCAGAAAGGGAATTTGTTTACTCTCAAAAGAGAAGTCTAGGCACATGCTATAGCAGGGGTTAACTTTGAGGACATTCCGCTATGTGAAATAAGCTAGTCACGAAATGACAAATATTGTATGACTCTACTTCTGTGAGGTCCCTATAGTATATTCATAGAGACAAAAAGTAAAAGGGTGCTTGCCAGGGGCTGGGGCCAAAGAGGATTTGGGAAGTGTGGGAAGATGAAAATATTCCACAGATGGACGGTGGTGACAACTGCACAATAATGTGAAGATACCTAATGCCACAGAACTTTACACTTAAAAATGGTTAAAATAGTAAATGCTTTGTATAGGTTACCACAACTTTTTTTAAGTGAGGTGTCCAGAAGTATAATAAATACAACTCCAGGCACTGTTAGATGCAACAGTTCAAGTGCCTTCATGGGAATCTTGTCACTATTTTGTTCTTCTTTCCTCTTTATTTGCTTCATTTTCAAGAAGAATCTCTTTACTTGGTGGCAAAGATGGCCACCCTGCTCTTAAATCTTCTATATACCTCATGATTGCCACCAAAAGAGAGTCTCTTGCCTGACAGTTCCAGCTAAAGCTCTGGGAATGGCTGATTGGCCTGGTGTTGGGTCATAAACCCACTCTTGAACCAATCACTGTAGCCAGAAATCAGAGTACACTGATTGGTCAAGCCTGATTCATGTGTTCAACCTCAAGCCAATCACTGTAGTCAGGGGAGCAGAGTTCTCTGGCCATGCCTCCCTGATGGGAGTCCACCTGAACCGTGGACTGAGAATGAAAAGGGTGATTTCTCACAGAGATACTGGACAGTCAAAACATGTCCATCACAGCTTCTTCTTTCTTTCTCTATGGACCAGTTTTCTGTGTTTTCAGTCAGTATGGTAGAAGAAACATTGCTATGCCCAGCTCAAGTTTTACTTTCTCTCTATTCAAGAACATTAGAAGTCCCTGGGAGACTCTGACTAGTGAAGTTCATACAATTAACTGTGATGGTGGAGATGAGGATAGTCTTAAAGGTAACACGGTTGCAACAGACCCATCTATGTGAATATAAAGGTAAGTTACAGGGGCCATTAGGAGCAAGGCAGATATCTCAAAAGGTGTCTTTTACAACAGATGATAGACATGCTTTCAGGAGAGTAGTATGAGCACGCTGTATGAAAATAGTTCTGGCTGCTAAATATTGGATAGGTTGGAGCAGGAAAATATGACAGCAGGAAGACTAATCATAGGGATGCTGCAAAAAGATGACTCAAATTTCTAGCTTAGGAGGATGAGAATGGTGATGTCATCCACTAAGAATGAGATTATGAAAGGAATGTGTGGTCTGGAGAGGAGTAGGAAGAAAAGGGTGATAAGTTTAGCTTCTGATGTGTTTCCTTCAAGATGCCTGTTGGACATTCAAGTGGAGAATTCCATTAAGCAGTGGAAAATAGAAGCTTAAAACCTGAGAAAGAGAGTATGGCTGGCGACAGAGATTTGGCAAAAATTGGTATGTGGATTGATATTGAAGCCATGAAGTGTATGACATTGTACATAGAGAGCACTGAGTACGGGCAGAAAAGAGAATAGAGGGCAAAACCTGCATGTATGGAGTTGTGACAGAAGCCTCAGTGCCCTGCCCAATCTGCTCAGCACTCACTGTTTCCAAGCATGCCAATGGCATCCTATTGTAACTCCATCCAAGGGCTTTCTCTTAAGTCGAGCTTGATGCAGGCCAGAAATGCCAGGGTAAACAGCCCTCAGCCAATGTTGATGGGACTCTTGTGGGACAACTCAAATGTGTTCCATACCATCTCACAGAGGTCCCGGTGGGATCGAGCCCCAGTTGCTCACAGCAGTTACCTCCTCATTACTATACCCTGTACTTGCATCTTTCACTTCCCTGTCTCACTTCTCAATGGCTCTACTGGTGTGCCCTATGATCACCTCCCAGATGGATCACTCACACTCAAATCTTAGTTTCAACATCTGCTTCTGGGAGAACTCAAGAGCGCACAAAGAAGGATGCTCCAGGGAGAATGAGACCAAGAGGTCTGGAGATGGGAGTAAAACCAGGAGAAATGATTTCCCTCCTGGAGCAAGGAAAGAGAAAATTAGAGAGGAGCTGGGACTCCATTGAAAGTACTTGAGAAAGGCCGGGCGCGGTGTCTCACGCCTGTAATCCCAGCACTTTGGGAGGCCAAGGCGGGCGGATCACAAGATCAGGAGACCGAGACCATCCTGGCTAACACGGTGAAACCCCATCTCTACTAAAAAATACAAAAAATTAGACGGGCGTGGTAGCGGGCGCCTGTAGTCCCAGCTACTCGGGAGGCTGAGGCAGGAGAATGGCGTGAACCTGGGAGGCGGAGCTTGCAGTGAGCCGAGATCGCGCCACTGCACTCCAGCCTGGGCAACAGAGCGAGACTCCATCTCAAAAAAAAAAAAAAAAAAAAAAAAAAAAATACTTTAGAAGTAAGTCATATACTCTTAAAAGTAATAAAATTCTAAATCTATACATATCCAGTTCCCACAGTTTTTTTGTAATATAGCAAGGACTTTCCTTGGATATTTCATGTTCAGAAAGACCATTTGTAAGAAAATAAGCCAAAATTATAATCTCCTGAAAAGGAAACCCCAAGGGCCCAGAACAGTGGCCTCTGATGCCTGGAGAGGCAGGGGGCCTGAGAGCAAAGCAAAGCCTTAAGCAGCCCTGTTTGGGATCCCTGTGTGTATCCCACATGCGAAAGTGTCATGCAGGTGGTAACAAACACTTTGGCTTTGTGGAGGATTGATGCATTGCTGGCCCTGATTAATGGCCTCCTATATTCATGCCCCTTGCCTGTAATTTCATTGTCCCCACCCACTATGACTCTGGCCAGGCCTTTGACTTGCTTTGGCCAATCGAATATAGTGTAAGTGGTGTGCAAATTCCAACTCTAGGCTTCAAGAGGGCTTGCAGTGTTTGTGCTTGCTCTCTTAGATCCTTCTTCTGCCATGAGCACAAGCCCAGGCTAACCTGTTGCAGCATGAGACCACATAAAACAGTGCCAAGTCACCCCAGTTGTCCCAGCCAAGATCTAGACATGTGAAGGAGTACAACCAAGATCAATAAAGATACCTAACTGACCACAGGTGCAGAGCAAGCCCAGCTCTGACTAAAAGAACTATCTAGTAAAGATAAAAGACTCATGAGCAACATTAATCATTATTGTTTTTGTGAATCTTAGTGAATTTTGAGATGAATTGTTACACAGCAGGAGCTAACTGAAATATAAGCTTCATGCTGAACAATGCTCAGTGAGTTACCTGGGCTGGATGTCTTTTGTGCATCTGGAAGGCAAGGCAAGTTACTTAGGGACAGTATTAGTCCATTCTCACACTGCTGTAAAGGTACTATCTGAGACTGGATAATTTATAAAGGACAGAGATTTAATTGACTCACAGTTCACCATGGCTGAGGAGGCCTCAGGAAACTTACAATCATGGCAGAAGGCAAAGGGGAAGCAAGGTACCTTCTTCACAAGGCAGTAGGAAGGAGAAGTGCCGACTGAAGTGGGAAGAGCCTCTTATGAAACCATCAGATCTTGTGAGAACTCACTCACTATCACAAGAATAGCATGGAGGAAACAGCCCCCATGATTCAATTACCTCCACCTGCTGTCTCCCTTGACACATGGGGATTACAATTCTGTGTGGGGATATAAAGCCTAATTATATCAGGGACCAAGATAATAAAGTTGAGGTAGCTGCCTTGGAATAGTAGAGAGAGGGAAAACAAGCAGCAGACAGGACAGATGCTTATTAAATACCTATGCTGTGCTAGGTGCCTGGCATGTTATTATCTCACTTTCAACTCAGAAACACCCTGTGAGGAGGAATTATTATCTCTGTAACCAGAATGGCTCTGGAAACCAAGCAATGCTCCACTTGAACCAGTGTCTGGGTGGCCATCATTGCCATTCTACCCCAGATAAGAGTGCTCCTTTGCCAGCTGCACCGTGGGTACAGAAGCACTCTGTATTTATCTGAGACCCATTGACTTGGGGGGGTCCCCCAGCAAAGCTGATGCATCCAGAGATATTTCAGCTCTTTTAGGTTTACTTATAGCCCCATTCCTAGTCAGGCATGCAGCTTCCACCAGAACAACTGGATTGGGTGGATTAAAGCAACAGCTGCCTGGGGACCCTGGCTTATCTCCATCGATTCTCAGACTCTGGAATGGAATCAGACACTTGCTCTTCAGGAAGAATTCTCTTTAGAGGGGTCTACTCTGCTTCTTTGCTATTTGCCTGCTGTTGGCCTCTGCCCTTCCCCTTGCCCACCCCATCTCTAACTAAATCACCCTTTGTATATTCAAACCTCAGCATAGAAACAGTTCCAATTTTTCCCCAGGGGCAGGGAGCTGGTGTGTACCAGCTCACAACAGCCAATTGTTGTATTCTCAGAACTTTTTATGAGTTGGTTAAAGATGATCATTATTAAAAATTAAATAATATAGATTTACAATTAAAGAAATTATGTTAAAACAAAGTAATACTCAAAACTTATCATCCCTAATTATTTTATGACATTTTACTATTATCTATGCTCTTTAGCTTATTTACATCTATTGTATCTGTGCAGTGAGAATATTATATTCTGTCAATCTCCTTCTCACTCTGTATTCCGTGACACAGAGTTAGAACTTGAAATCTGCCATAGTGGGACTATGAATACCAAGAAAATCAGCAAACACTGCAAATTTATTGTTTTGATTTATTGATTGAATTTATTATTTTATTGGTTGTAGGTATAGGGAAGGAGGGTAAGCAAACTTCTCCTGTTAAAGGGCCAGATGGTAAATCTTCTAGGATTTGTGGGCCATCTGGTCTCTGTCACAGCCACCCAACTTTGCTCTTGTAGCATGAAAGCAGCCACAGACAATACCTGAAGGAATGGACATGGCTGTGTTCCAATAAACTTTATTTACAAAAATAGGCAGTGGGCCAGATTTGGCCCAAGGGCCATAATTTGTTGATCCCTGAGCTAGACTAAAGACTTAAGAACATATTAAAAATGCATTTTAAGTTTAAAAGTGCATCATGTCTGCAGTGTAAACAGCACTAAAAATTAAGAAAGTTTTTTTAGTATTATTATTATTTTTTGAGACAGGGTCTCACTTCATCACCCAGGTTGGAATGTAGTGGTGTGATCATGGCTCACTGCAGCCTTGACCTCCCTGCCTCAGGTGATCCTCCCATTTCAGCCTCCCAAATAGCTAGGACTACAGGTGTGCTCCACCACACCCAACTAATTTTTTTCATTTTTTATAGAGATGGGGTTTCACCATGTTGCCCAGGCTGGCTTCAAACTCCTGGGTTCAAGCAATCTGCCTGTCTCAGCCTCCCAAAGTGCTGGGATCACAGGCGTGAGCCACTGTGCCCAGCCAAAGGAAATATTTTTAAGTATTCAAAAACTATTATTTTTAGCTCACAACATACTTCTTACTCATTAACATGCACACAAAAGTATCAATGAACATTCATGCCAGAAGTACAATTGTTTGTTAGTTGCAGCTAAAAGTTGGCTAAGGATAGAAGAATTCAGCCAAAAATCAATAAAGACATTTTGTGAGAACCAACTGGCCGTAAACAGTTTATAATAAAGAAGATTGTATATTTCATTATAATTTGTAAATTGTGTGCCAAGCATCTTTTTTATCAGTAAAATGCATAATGAACTTATGTATGTACATATATGCTGGTTGTTAAAAACTTTTACCCGCATACCTCCAAACAGAAGGCACCTGTTTCTGATGCAACATAACAGATGCAAATGGATCCAAGGGGAGGAAGCTGTTGCCAAATATCTCATCCCACACTGCCTGGGAAACCTAGGACATCTCCATTTTACAGATGAGAAAAGTGAGGCTTATCCAGAGTTGTATAACTGGTTGTTAATAGTACTGAAATCCAAACAGAAGTCTATTTGACTCCAAAGTCTATCCCTTGAGGTTGCCTCTTAGAAACCGTGTATTTGGTTCAGAAGAATACAGGGAAGCTGTTAATGAGGCTCACCTTGGAAATCAGCAAGAGGAGGCTTGGAGAAATTCCAGAGGAGTCAATACCCAGGTAAAGGCCCCGCAGGCCTAAGGGAAGGGGAAGCTGCATTGGGGGCACACCCACAGGTACAAATTACAGATGTGGATGAGAGCAAACATGCGGGCATGGGGGTGGAGATGTGGGACTTCCTGTGTCAGGGCTGCAACAGTAAGCACATTTCACCTCATCAATGATGGTTTGTACTCATGAAGACATTGTGAGTGCAAGCATCTATAATCCAATTAAATGGTTTTGTGATAGGAAATGAGGCATGCTTTTCAAGCAGTACGCAGTCAGAGATTAATAGCAGGTGCTGAGCCATGGCTGGGAATGGTGCTCATTGATCATAAGGTGCACTGCATTTTTGCTAATGTCACAGCTTAGGAGGTGAGGATAGAAGACAGCATAAGAGGTCCTCAGGGCTCATGCCTACTTTCTGGAAGATCGGTAGTCAGGGACATCACTGTGGCAGTACCACTCTTCCAAGGAGCCTTTTGTGATCTCCAATGGCTGAATGGCTCTGGCTGGAAGGGCTCATCACTGGGACCTGAACCACACCTCATCTAGGTACCTGACTAGGGGAAGCTGAGTCTCTCTTTTCCAGCCATGCACAACTGTGAGCCAATTAAACCTGTTTTCTTTATAAATTACCCAGTCTTGGGTATTTTACCAACCCCAGGTAATTTACCAGTCTCAGGTAAATTACCCCATCCCTTCTAGTTGCAAGGGCTAGAAAGTCAGCTGAAAAGGCTTAAGCAAAAAAAGGGAATCTATTGTCCTGAGTAACTGGTGAGTCGAAGAGTGGCCTCAGGAACTGTAAGGTTTGAAGCAAGTTTCTCAGATGAACACCATCCAGCTTCCTCTTGATCTCTGTTTGTTTCTCTTTGCCCCTGCAGACTCTTCCTTCTGCAGCAAGTAGAAGGCATGACTGAGGCAACTCAAGTCTACATCATCCCAGCTTCACAATCTCCCAAGAGAACAAGAGCCCCAGTCGGCCAACATCTGAACATAAACTCTCATCAGTCCACCTTCATACGCAGATGGGGAGGGTCTCCAGGGATAACAGGAATTTAACCAACTTCAGCAATCAGCCTGGTTTACAGCCTCCTGCCCTGCAGCCTGTTCTTCCACAAACCCTGGGTAAAATGCAGTCACCTTCTTGGTTTAAACCAGCTCCTGACAGACCCCCGGCAACATACAGATGAACTCAAGTGAATTTTCTCATGACCACGCTAAAGTCTCCACCCTGAGCAACCTATAGCTTCATTACCATGACATGCAACCTATGTGTTGACATAATGACTCACTGCATCTGTGCAACTAGACCTCTCCTCGTCATGCAGTGATGCTCCCTGCCTCCTCTCCATCGCCGCATAAAACCCTCCTGTCACTTTCCCTCGGAAAGACACTGCTTTGGAGAATACCCCCAGTGTCATCCTTACTTGAGTTAAATAAAACCCCTGTTGATCAAAGCCAGTGTTCTTGTGGAGGGTCATTTGTTATTCATGAGGTGAGTGAACCCTGGTATTTTGGGGGTAACAAATCTGGTACCCCAGGTGGGACTGTGGACCAGGCTCTGACTCAGCCTCCCTTATAGGCTTCCTATCAGGTGAAGCAGCGACCTGTGGACACTTGGGCTAACTCACCTAAGTTGCTGAGAGGGAAACTGGAGAAGGGCCTCAGGACACTCCTGCCTGGTGTCTGGTCAACCCACAGGTGCCACAGGACCTCCCAGGGCCAGCAGAATTGGCCACTTGGACCTTTTCATTCAGCACTTTTTTTTTTTTTGAGATGGAGTCTTGCTCTGTCGCCCAGGCTGGAGTGCAGTGGCGCGATCTCGGCTCACTGCAAGCTCCACCTCCCAGGTTCACACCATTCTCCTGCCTCAGCTTCCCGAGTAGCTGGGACTACAGGCGCCTGCCACCACGCCCAGCTAATTTTTTTGTATTTTAGTAGAGACGGGGTTCACCGTGTTAGCCAGGATGGTCTCGATCTCCTGACCTCATGATCCGCCCACCTCAGCCTCCCAAAATGCTGAGATTACAGGCATGAGCCACTGCGCCCGGCAGTTCAGTGCTCTTTTGCAGCGGTAAGTGGTGGCAGTTTTGTGAACTGACTTAAAAGAGTAATTTTGGTTTTGATCATTAGGACTCTGGGTTGTCAGGGTTAGGTCCTAGGTCAAGGGATTCAGGGTTGTTGGGAAAAGGGAGGACTCCCCTTCAGGTCTGGGAGATTGAGAGACATCTCCATCCATTTTAACAAGGGGAACGCCCAACATAAAGACAAGGACTGTCATCTTCAGGATTTCAGCCCGTCTTGTATATCCGTAGGACTGAATGTTTGTTCAACTTTGTCAGTGTTTGTTTGTCTTTGTCTGTGACTTGAATGACTGTGAAGCCTGGATTCCCCTCCCCTTAGTCTGTAGCAACCCCTAAAATACTGAGCTTCCATTTGCAGCAGTCACAAGAGAACTGTTACTGGTTTGACGAGGAGACCCATTTTTGAAGCAGGCAGTTTTGTGGGGTCCTGATCCTTGGAACTAGAATGCAGTGACACAAAGGATAGGTGAACAGAGAGAGACAGTGTGTGTGCCTTCACCTGAGGGAACATCTCTCTTACCTGATTGATTTACCTACCTCCCCACCACGCAAGCCCAGCCCAGAACTACTCTAGTGGCTTTGTGAGATCTCCTGGGAAGCTTCCCAGACCAAACAATCCAGGAAGAGGCAATCCCTGTTATCCTCTCATTGCTTCCCGGGACCTCTACTCTAGGGTGGCCTAGGTGTGGTAGCAAGCAAGGAGGGCAGAAATATTCTGAGGGCTAAAAGTTGCAGGATTTGTGTCACCACTAACCCTCAATAGAAGTATCTTGGAGCATGGAATCAGACTCTGTGCAAAGACCCTAGAATATGGGGAACCAGGTCTCAATACCAAAAGAGAGCCCACTAAGGTACTTCCTCTGACATTGGAAACTGTTTGGGTATCTACCCATGAACACAATGCAAATGATATATTAATGTAATGCAGCCTGGCCCCACTACTCCCTAAGAGATTAGGAGAGATGGGCTGAACATGGATCACTCACTTATGATGTAATTTTCCAATTGGATTTATTTTGCAAGAAACAAGGCAAGTAGGATGAAATGCCCTATGTACAATGTTTATGGCCTTCTATATAAACCCAGCCCTGCAGAAGAAATACGAGGCATGGAAATTGGCCAAACGGCCAAAGAGAACTATGTTGCCAATTCTAGGCACCCCTGGAGAAGAAAAAACAGTCATGTGGGGACCTGTAGGGAAGGTAACAGGAAGAAGGAGTGTCTCTACTTCCCTCCAAGAGAAGAAGCGAGGCCCTCTAACCCCACTCAAGGACTGGAACCTTTGCCAATAGAGGGAAGAAATAGTCCCCTTCCTCAGGAATTGAATGCTCAGTGGCTCCACAGGAAAGCAACCATCCTCCTCCATACTTGCTGTATTAATCTGTTCTCATGCTGCTGATAAAGACATACTCCAGACTCGGTAATTTATAAAGAAAAAGAGGTTTAATGGACACACAGTTCCACGTGGCTGGAGAGGCCTCACAATCATGGTGGAAGGCAAAAGGCACATTTTACATGGCACAGGCAGGAGAGAGAATAGGAGAGTCAAGCAAAAGGGGCAACCCCTTATACAGCCATCAGATCTCATGAGACTTATTTACTACTGTGAGAACAGTATGGGGGAAAACACTCTCATGATTCAATTATCTCCCAGTGGGTCCCCCCTACAACACATGGGAATTATGAGAACGTCAATTCAGGATGAGATTTGGGTGGGGACACAGCCAAACGGAATCAGTTGCTGGGCCCTCCAAACTCTGAGGAGTTGACTGTAGCTCCCACTATGGCAAGAGCAGCCCTCCTCCCTTGTACCCCTCCCTGCCTGGGAGCACCACTCATAATGGGAATACATATAACCCTAAAGGGGGCTGTTCCCCCTCAGGCAGGTGCCTGATGGACATAGAGATTTTGCTTGGGTCTGTGTGCCTTTTATAACTGCTGACTTGTGTAACTGGAAATTCCATACTAAGGTCTTATAGGTGAGCCCAGAAGAGTTCATAATTCTCATAAGGGGAATATTCTCCATACATAGCCCCACATGGCCAGACATGCAGACCTTAAAGGCAACCCTGCATAGGAGAAGGGAAATCTGCCATCATGGCTAAAGCCAAGGAGGAGGCAGACAAGATGTGTGCTGATAACCATGGTCACAAAACCTACTGGGCTGCTAAGGTGTCATTCCCAAGAGCCAATCCTCACCGAGCCCCAACGGTAATAGGGATTAAAAGCAGCTAGATTATTATAGGAATATGCTGCTTACATTAGCCATCCCCTGGTCAGTTGGGGAAAACTCTGGGAAATAGAACAAGGCCCTAATGAAAATCCATCAGTATTCCTAAAGAGACTAGGAGAATGGCTCCAGGATTACACCCTTTGGAACCCAGATGACCCTGAAAGCCGAGTAGTGCTTGGTTCCCACTTCCTCTCTCAGAGTACCCTAGATATTCAGAAGAAACTCCAAAATTGGTGATAAATCCAGGCACTCTCCCTTCCCAACTGATGGACATTGCCTTCAAGGTCAACAAAAATAGAGATGTGGCATCTGACAAAAGGGAGGACAAGAAGATGGAGAGACAGGCTCATTTTCTGGCAGTAGCCCTACAGACTACTTCAGGTAAACCAGGAGGAAGGAAGAAGAAAACATGGATAAGTAAGCAGAGACCCCACCATGGGACTCAGAGGCTGCCTAAGCTGGGACCCACACAATGTGCTTACTGCAAGCAGGAGGGACACCGGAAAAGGAAGTGTCCAGATCCTCTCCAGAGGGGGAAGAAAGAGGACAAACCTGAGCACCAGTTCCCTGTAACTGGAGAAAAAACTGACTAACGGGGTCCTGGGGCTCCCCGCCTGGATTGTCAAGATCCACATCTCCCTCAAGAATCCCTGGGTAACCCTAGAAGTAGGGGGACAGCCAGTTGAGTTCTTGACACTAGGGCTACATTTTCTATGTCTCACTAAAAGGGGACCCCTCTCCAAGAGGGAATATAATATAAAAGTATGTCTGCTAAAAGAAATTCTAAGATTCCTGGAGCCTCTGGTCTGTGAAGGGGATCTAAGACTTTGACTCATTTCTTCCTCTATGTCCCTGAATGCCCCATTCTCCTTTTGGGAAAGGTCCTTCTGACTAAGTTTGGGGCTATAATTGCTCTAAATCAGGACAGGATATGGTGGAGTTTCTCTGGGCCCATGGTGCCACCATGCTGGCCCTGGTTCATGGGGAAGTTCTGGATGCAGAGGAGATTCCTTTAGAAATTGAGAGCCAAGTTAACCCTGTGGTGTAAGCTCAGGAAGAGGTCAGAGGAGCAAAAACGGCTAGACCAGTGGCATCAGTATGATTGAAGGAACCAGAACTGAGACCCAGGGTTAAGCAATACCCAGTGAGGTCTGAGGCACTGAGAGGCATTCTACTGGTGCTCCATCATCTCCTGGAGCAAGGTGTAATCTATGTTTGTCAGTTGCCCTATATCTTGCCAGTCAAAAAGCCAAGAACTGAAGAATATTGGTTTGTTCAAGAATATTGGTTTGTGCAAGATATTCACCCAGTTGTACCCAATCCTTATAACATTATGATTAACCTTCTAGGAGAAAGCAAATTGTATACCATGCTAGATCTTCAGGACACCTTTTTCTGTGTCCCCCTGAGCCCAGAATCCCAGGGGTTGTTTGCCTTTGAATGGGAAGATGCTGAGTCCCATCAAAGGCAACAATATTGCTGGACAGCCTTGCCTCAGGGATTCAAGAACTCTCCCACTATTTTGGGTAGTGTGTTAAGTGAAGACTTGAGATATTTACATTTAGAAAAGGGTGCTGAGTGCAGCGGCTCACACCTGTAATCCTAGTACTTTGGGAGGCCAGAACGGGAGGATCACTTGAGCCCAGGGATTTGAGACCAGCCTGGGAAACATAGAGAGACCCTGTCTCCATAAAAAAAGGAAAAAAGTGTGTAAAAAAGAAAGAAAAGGGAACTATCTTACAATATGTGTATGATACCTTGGTTGGTAGCCTCTCTAAAGAGGAATCTGACAGAAATACTGTCATTACCCTAAACTTTCTAGCTGAAAGTAGCTATAAGGTATCTAAAAAGAAAACACAGGTTTCAAGGGATCAAGTTAAATACTGGGCTACTTAATTTCCCAGGGACAGAGAAGTCTTCCCCAGGATAGGAAAATGGCTATGTGTCAAATGCCTCCTCCTGAGAACCAAAAGCAGTTACATGGATTCTTGGGAATGGTAGGATTCTGTAGAATATGGATTCCCAATTTTGGCATATTATCAAAGCCCTCATATGAAAAGCTACAAGGGCCAGAGCCAGACCCTTTTGAATGAGGTGGGCAGTGTAACCAGGTCTTCAACAATCTAAAAGAAGCACTGACCACTGCTCCTGCTTTAGCCCTGCCTAACTTGGCTAAATCTTTTTACTTATTTGTCCATGAAGGGCAGGAAATGTCTGTGGGTGTGCTTACCCAAATGCTAGGACCACTGAGAAGAGTGGTGGCTTATTTTTTTGAAACACAAGGGGATGGTCCTTATGGCTAATGGCAGTGGCTACAACCTGCCTGGAGAAGCCCCAGTATCCATATCAAGGTGTGCCAGATCTTTCACCCTGCCAAGCTCCTGCCCACCTCCCAGGAGCCCCTCCTACATGAATGCTCAACCACTATTGATAAAATATATTCCAGTGGAAAGGGCCTAGAAAGTGAACCCCTTCAGAACTCTAAGACGTCTGGTTTGTAGACGGGAGTAGTTTCATAACAATGGGCCAGCAAAAAGCAGTGTGTGCAGTGGTGTGCTTACTTGGGCTTAAGCAGGCTAATAGCCTACCTCCCAGGACATTGGCCCAGAAGGCTGAGATTATTATCTCAGCCTGACCAAAGCCTTGTCCTTAGGGCTAGGCAAGGCCATCACTCTCTACACAGACTCTAAGTGTATTAGCCCGTTCTCACGCTGCTATAAGGACATACCTGGGACTGGGTAATTTATAAAGAAAAGAGATTTAATTGACACTCACAGTTCCACAGGGCTGGGAAGGCCTAAGGAAACTTACAGTCATGGCGGAAAGGGAAGCAAACACTTCCTTCTTCACATGGCAGCAGCAAGGACAAGTGCAGAGTGAAGAGGGGTAAATCCCCTTATAAAACCATCAGATGTCATGAGAACTCACCCACTATCATAGGAACAGCAAGGAGGCAACTGTCTCCAAGATTCAATTACCTCCCACTGGATCCCTCCCATGACAGATGGGAATTATGGGAACTACAGTTCAAGATGAGATTTGGGTGGGGACACAGCCAAACCATGTCATTTATGCCTTCTATGTACTCCACGCCCATGGGGCAATTTGGAAAGAAAGAGGCCTCCTGACTGCAGGCAATAAGTAGGTTAAGCATCCAAAAGAAATATTACAGTTGTCACAGGCAGCCCTGGTCAGCATGAGGAAGTTACAGAAGAATGACCTCTGACTCAGTCCCCTGAAGAATGAGGATGACATATCTCTAGGGGGAAGATCTCAACTAGAGAAAGATCCCTAGGGGGAAGATTTATAAGCAGATAGGGAGGGTCTCCAGGAATAACAGGAATTTAATCAACCACCTATCAGCTTGGTTTACCACCTCCTGCCCTGCAGCCTGTTCTTCCCCAAACACTGGGTGGAATGCAGTCACCTTATTGGTTTAAACCAGCTCCTCAACGGAGCAGCAACACAGCAACATAGATGAACTCGAGTGAACTTTCTCATGACCATGCTAAAGTCTCCACCCTAGGTGGAGCTGTAGCTTCATTACTATAACATGCAACCTATGTGTTGACATGATGACTCGCTGCATCTATGCAACTAGGACCCCTCCTCAACATGCAATGACCCCCGTCTTCCCTCTCCACCGCCCCATAAAACCCTACTGTCACTTTCCCTCAGAGAGACGCTGCTTTGGAGAATACTCCCAGTGTCATCCTTACTTGTGCCAAGAAATAAAATTCCTATCAATCAAAACCCGTGTTCTCGTGGGGAGTTGTTTGTTATTCAACAGGTAAGAAACCCTGGTATTTTTCAGGTAACAAATCTGGTAAAGCTAGGTGGGACAGAGCCAGGTGGGACTGTAGACTGAGCTCTGACTCAACCTCCCTTATCGGCTGCTGACAGGTGAGGCAGTGAGCTGAGGAAACATGCTCGGGCTAACTCAAGTGTGTTGCCGAAAGGGAAATAGGAGAAGGGCCTCAGTATGCTCCCGCCTGGTGATGAGTCTGCCACCCTGGTATTTTTCGGGTAACATCTTCAGTCATGTCCCCATCTCTGGCCCAATCAGGGAGGCCAAGCAGATGGCATTTATCATTGCCCAGGCCAGGGGTGGTACTGAATTGGCAGCCTCGTCAGAACCACACTGGAAGAAAATGGCACTGCCCTCCAAGTAAGGGGGTGCTGCTTTATGTAAAGGAGGTGTTGGGGATCAGAAACCAAACCCCCAAAATATGATACTTTGACATAATCAACTGAAGAAGCTTCAAGGTCTCTCTGACCTTCCCCCCGAACCTCATAATCTCTCTCAAAGAAGCTGAAGTTCCTTTATCTCCCTAGGATCCAGACCTACCAAGGAGAACAATTGTTTTTTTTTCCCTCTCCCTGAAATATCAAGAATGTAACCACACCTAAACAGACCCTTTCACTGTCAAAGACAACTATTTATAAGTGAGTTTCTGTTCCACTAATGAGTGGATTACTAGGGATCCACTCATTCTCCCTAATAATCCTTTATTGCCACTCTTTTCCTCCCACCTCTCATAACCTGTGTTGCCAGGATGGCATATAAGTTTCTGAACCCTGCTGAAGGACAGGCAAACACTGTGATTTTCCCCATGCACCCGTTAAATAAGTTTATATGCTTTTTTTCCAATTAATCTGTCTTTTTTGAGTTGATTTTTTCAGCAAACCTTCAGAGGGTGAAGGGGAAGTTTCCCTTGGTCCTTACAGAGGAAAGGGATGCTGGAAAAATGAAAGCTAGAATCCCTTGATCAGTAGGATTTTCCAGGGGAGTCTCAGACCCAGAGTAATAGCTAACTCCAAGGCTACCATTATGAAGGGGCCAGGCTCTGCAAAGGGAAAAAGGGAGAATGAACAGTCGTAAGATGACGGCTGTTTCTAAGGGCCTGTCCTTGTTGGTACACACTGCTTGGTCTAATTTTGAAACTATATCATCCTAATTTTACAGATGAAGAAACAGACAATCAGGACAGTTAAGTAATTTGCCCAAAGTCATACAGCTAGTAAATACTAGAGCTGGTAGAGGGAGGCACAAGTCTCCATCCTCTGACAGGGAGGAAAGGGTTAATTTCAGGTGCCCTCACTTAGCGTACCTCACTGTCAAAGCCTTAAAAATATTTTTATGACCCTTCAACCAGATTTTCTTTGGATGCTTTCCAAAGCTCAAATGAAGCAACATATCTTCCCTTTCATTTCTGATTTTTGGAGGGCAGGATGTGCTATTTCAATATCCCTGGACAGACACAGAAAAAGATATGGGAATGGGGCAGAAGCTAGTGTTGTCCATACTGCCCGAAGAGTCACTGGGTCTCCAACCACATTAACCAGCATTCAGCCTGGCTGTTGAGTGTCCCCTGTTCACACATCTTGTGCAACAAATAGCAGGATGTTGCAGAGTCAGCACATCAAGTGGAAGCAAGAGGATGGAGTCTGTCTTACCTTGTCCCTAATTCCTGTCTCTGACACCTGCCAGCTGTCCTCTAACAAGTAACTTAACCTCCATTAGCCTCAGTTTCCTCCTCTGTAAAATGGGAAAATCATACCTCTTTTAAAGATGCACCAAACAGATATTATTATCCCCACTTTACTTGTTCCACCCACAATTCCTGTCCCTTCTGGCCACAGAAGAGAAGGGACATATTCCTGACTCGAGGGTAGAAAACCCACTGGCCGATAAGAAACCACTGACATTATATAGGGAATGTCATCTAAGGAGTGGAGTGTCCACCAGCCAGTGGTAGACACTTCAGGTGCAAGGTCCTGGGCGAAGGGGGTTGGAAGGGCTATTTGGGTTCAAGCACAAAACAAATAAGTAGAGGAAGCCAGTGAAGAAAAAAAGAGAGCTGAGAGGAAAACAGATGCCAGAGAGAGAGAAGCAGAATGAGAACAATAACGTGGCTCCTGAACAACAGAGAAAGTGTATGAAAGAGCCTGCCATTGGTTCCTTCTTCCTTAGCTTGTGTGAGGTCACAGTCTCCATTTCATCTGAGCCAGCCTGAGGGAGTTTCCATTCCTTATGTCAGAAAAGTGCAACACAAAACACTGAGGGGGCAAAAAGACCATTGGGAGAGTTATCTTCCTGACACATAGTACGTGCTCAATAAAAATCCTCACAGTTCTCTTCCTAGACTTGATTGAGGATAAAACACTCAAACTAGCCCCATGTGACTACAGCCAAGTCTGTATTCGAATCACTTTCCTTCTACCCTTCTATTCCAAAAACCGTGGCCAAACTATGTGAGATATACTGCATAATTAGTGCATACCTCTTAGCCTTGCCTAGTTACCTCTTTTATCAATTAAAAATATTTTCCCATTAAGGAGAGGAGTTGAGAGGGAGAATGGAGTCACTTCCCTATTTCTAAAGCCTCTGAAAAATCCAGCAAGATAATGTCACCGATTTGGTTAATTTCAGGTGCACATCGGGCTATTCAACCTAGGTGAATTTAATGACTCAGGACAGGTCGGGCGATGAATGTCCCTGTAAATCATTTATAATTGCAAGCATAAAAATTAAAGATCAGTCTGAAGAGCAAGATAACGTAATGGTAATGACAAAGAGCAGTAATCTGAAGATAGTGGCTCCTTGCTTTAATCAGGCCCATTCGAATGACAGAGCACTCAGCCTCTGGGGGATTGTTCTGGAAACAAAAGGCTGGGAACCTACTTCAGTCTTTAATGACTCACTACGATAAAAGAAATTAACTGAATTTTCATATTATAATTATAAAACTTAATAGGGAATTTTTCCTCTTCATACTCTTTATTTTTCTTCTAGTTGAGATAAACCAACAGACAGCCTATTCTCCTTACAAGGATGACTTTAAAGGCCAGTGATGTTCAGCCATGTCACACTGAAAGTCCAGCTAATAAATTATGTCCAAAAAGAGGCACTGCCAGTGCTATAACGGATAGTTTCTAGAGGCTTTGAGAAATTTTAAAAAGTCCTTACCTTATTTTCAATGTGTATATGATACTGTAGCCCTCCAAGTCAGCCACATCAAGAAGGAGATAAGCAACAAAGCATCAAATTCTTCTCTCTGGTGCTTGTGAACCACAAACTGAACATTCTCCTTCCCTTGCCTTTTCCACCTGGTAGACATTTAGTCATAGTTCCAGGTCTAATTTAGGTGGAACTTCCTCTAGGAAGCTTTCCCTGATTACCACCCTTCCTTCCTCTTTTCCCAGAACTTCCCCCTTCCTGGCAGCTCATCATTCTCTCTTCTGGGTTTCCCCTGAACCCTAAACACAGACCTAATCCTGGACTTATGACACTGTGTGTCTTACTGTCACAGGAGTAGGATAATTGCATTCTCTCCTACAAAGCTATCAGTCTTTTGAGGAGAGACTATGTAGGAATCATGACCAACCGACCCTCCAAACACATGCCACACTGTAGGCATTGAATAAATATTTGTTGGCTGATTGAGATCTATCTTAATTCCAGGTTTAACCTGGAAGAAAAAAGTGAGGGCAGAGTCAAGAAAATACCAAGCATTTAGCACTGAAGAATAAAAAATACAAAGAGAGATAAGGGGTAGGGGCAGTCAGTACATAAGCTTCTTTAAATAGACACACAAATACACAATTCTTGCTCTCGATAATAAGAAAATAAACATGGGGTATTTTCTCTAAAGCTTTTAAATATTTCCAAGAGCCCTTGATAAAATTACAGTATTTTCCTGAGCAGCTGGGGTGACATTGCTCCATATAATTTCCTCTCCACGTGAATTGTATTGTGACATGAATGAGTAATAATTTTTCAGTTGCAAGCAACAGAAACTGACTTCAGTCAACTTAAGGGCAGGGGGAAAGTCAGGTAGATTTTGTAATTAGGACATAAAAGCGTCTCACTAAACCGAAGGACAGGAATGTGGCTGGGCAGCAGGAAGAGCTGGAACTGGGAACTGGGAAGTTATCTCTTCAACAGGAGTTTCCTCTCTCTATTCCATAGATCATATTTCCTTGAGTCTCTCTCACTCTCTGTGCCAACCTTAGTGAACATCAGAATCCCCCAGAGGGCTTGGTAACCTGCAGGTTGCTGGACACCTCCTCCGAGTTTCTGAATCTGTAGGTCTGGGGTGGGAACTGAGAATGTGTGTTTCTGACCAGCTCCCAGTGATGCTACTTCTACTGATCTGAGCACAAATTTGAGAACCGTTTCTCTATACCAGCTAGTGTACAGGGCAGGAAGAAGGTCAATGGAGCTGCCACACTTGCGGGTCACAGTCATAGCCACCAAGAGAGACTCAACCTGGTCGGTCCCACTTTCAGCTTCCTGGGAGACAGAACTCATTGCCTCAAGTGGATTAAGAATCTATCCTGGGCCTATCAGCTCTGGCTAGACACATGGCTGCCCCCTGAGCACACTGAGCCATTCCCAGGGAACAGGAGCTGGGCAAGCCACCCAATGTGACTGCCAGAAGACTCAAAGGAGTCTTGCATTTTTACTGGACTAGTGGAAGCCCAGATACCTTTAAGACAGCAGAAGCTCAGAGCTCAGGAAACTCCCTCTCACCTGAAACAAAACTCAGAACTAGTCCCATCTCTGCAAACAGCAGCTCCTGTCAAATGTGTGAGGGCAGGAAAGAAGTAGGGCTTCCTTCCCATGTGACACTGCGGCAGAGGGTTGAAGAGCTTGGTCTGCAGCAGTGGTTCTTAAGCATGGGTGATTTTGCCCCCTAGGGACACTTGGACATTTCTGGAGACAGTTTTAATTTTCACAACTTGGAGGTGAGGAGTAGGGCTGCTACTGGCATCTAATGGATAGAGACCAAAGATGCAGCTAAACATCCTACAATGCACAGGACAATCCCCACAACAAAGACTTCTCCAGCCCAAAATGTCAATAGGGCCAAGACTGAGAAATTCTGGTTGAGAGCCTAAGAGATCCTCAAAAAAAGAAAAGTTAGGGTCTTCTCCTCCACAGCACGGGTGACACTGTTCCACATAGTTGAATCCCAGTCCCACCCACTGAGTTAGAGCCCTACACGGCTGCTTACTGGCTGCGGGAACTCAGGCAAGCCACAATCTCTCTAAGCCGTAGTTTCCACATATGTAATATGGGACACTAGGGCTGTAGGAGGGAATTTAATGAATTAATATCCATAAAGAACTTAGCCCAATTCCTGACACACAGTAAGCACTCCATACACAATAGTTATGTATCAGTGTTATTACTGTTATTATTATTATGTATTTGTAATTGGACTCATGGAGGAACTCTGACATTCCTCCCTGACTTGGGATAGATAGCTCAATGAATTCAGGAATTATTGTGAGGGTGGGAAAAAAGGAGGCTAAACTCATGGAAAAGAATAAACAGGGTGGCAGTGGGGTTGGGAGGAGCCATCATCTTAAGATAGGAGACTCTAGAACCTGTATGTGGCATCATTCTGCATCCTCTTTCCCTCTCACAGCAAAGTGTTTTTATGTTGGCACTTTTCATACTGAATTAGGGAAAGTAAATATTAATAGGAGATGATACTAATCACCCATGACAGAAAATTCCCACTCTGATCAAACTTTCATAACACATTAGGAGCAAAAAGCCCTCTCCTGCCTCTTACAGGCCAATCTCCATGTTGCCCATACGCGATGGTAATCACAAGCATGTGTCCAACTGCAAAAGTCTCCTTAACACAGGCCAATGACAACGTGCAAACTGAGATTGTACTGCAAATGCTCACTGCCCAAGTGCCAAGGCCAGCCTCCATCACATGGTCGGTGGTAACCACAGTGTCCTTTATGCTCCTGAATGCGGGCACAAAGCTCTGCCTATCCAGGGGAATCACTATAGCTTGGCATTTTAGAGGTAGAAAGACCTTGGAGATCTTCCAAACCAATTCACTCACATTTAAGCTATCAGTTCATGGAAGGGACTAAGTAAATTTATCTAACTACAAGGTACTAAATCTTCTGTAGGAACCGGACATTAGGTGGAGCAGGGGAATAATCTGAAGATCTTTCACTTCTAATGTAATTGTGGTAGACAGCCCTTTAGGAGAGTTCCGGGCCAATATCTAGCTGGACTTTGTCACATTTTATTTTTTAGTTTGCTTTGATTCAATTTGATAGTCTCTGTCATTTAATTGATTAGTTATATTTCTTGCGATACTGAATTATTTCTGTCATCTTATTTTGTGTGTTTCTGTTGGCTATCCACTTCTTGACTTCTTTCCCCTCATTTTCTGGCTTCTTTTAGATTGACAAAGTTTTCTATAATTTTTCTTGTTTACATTGTAAGTTTGGAAGGTATAGAGTGTATTTCTAGTCTTCTAGTGGCCGTCCTTAATCTTTTTTTTTTTTTTTGAGACATCAAAAAATGAGAGAGCATCTTGCTGTGTTGCCCAGGCTGGAGTGCAGTGGCATGATCATGGCTCACTGTAGCTTTGACCTCCTGGGCTCAAGCAATCCTCCTTCCTCAGCCTCCTGAGAAGCTGGGGCTACAGCTACATGCCACTACTTTGAGCTAATTTTTAAAAAAAGTTTTGGTAGAGCCATGATCTCACTATGTTGCCCAAGTTGGTCTCAAACTCCTAAGATCAAGCCATCTTCCTGCTTCCTCCCACAGTGCTGAGATTATAGGGGTGAGCCACCACATTCTGCCATCCTTAGTATTTTAACCAACTTACTTAATTCTACATTTGTACAACAAAGTCCCAAATTGCTCATTATTTCTATCTTCCTCCCAAATGTGACATAAATCTTAGTGGGCAAAAATGGTCATATTGCCCTGAAGCCTAAAACATTTACTCTCTGGCCCTTTAAGAAAAAGTTTGCAGGTCCCTGCTCTAGAATAATAGTTTAGTGGGGTGGAAAAATTATACGTTGACAGTTATTTTTTTCAACACTTTGAACATATTCCTTCAGTGTCTTTGGCCTTTACTGTTGCCCATAAGAAACTATACTTTATGTATTACAGTTTTACTATGATGTGTTTAGCTGTGAATTTTTCTTTATATGTACTGCTTGGAATTCAGCATACACTATACATAAGGTGATCATGCCTTTCTTCAGTTTCTTGTCAGATACTGTTTCTCTGCTATTTCTTACATTGGAGTTCTTGATCTATATATTATATTTCTTAACTTAAAAAAATTATTGTTTTGTTTTTTAAAATGTCATGTTACTGCTGCATGCTACTAACTAAAGCACATGTTAACTCAGTGCTATCTTCCAGTTCACTAATTCTTTCTCCAACTACATATACTCTAAAGTTTATACTATTGATTTTCTAGTTTGGTGGCTATATTTTTTATTTTCAAGATTTCTAATTGGTTCTTATTTCATTTGTTGGTTTATTTTACCTTTTATTGCTTGCTTGACTTCCTTATTTGACAGCTTTGCAATTACCTCCATGAAGATCACCCCCAATCAGATCTTCTAATGGCATTTCAGGGCTCCTGTCCCATGTATTGTTGGGAAAATCATAGATCCAATCATGAAGCAGTGGCCAATTTAGTTGAATTCTTACTCAAGAAGCTCTGAGTTCTCCAGCCTCTATAGGTTCCCATCATTCTTACAGTCATAGCCCAGCAATTCTGAATTTTTCCACAAGGGACACTGGGCAATGTCTGCAGATATTTTTGGTTGTCACAACTGGAGGGGGTGGGTTGTTGTTACTGGCATTTAATGGGTAGAGGCCAGGAACAGTGCTAAACATTCTACAATGCATAGAACAACTCTACTACACAGAATTATCTGGCCCAATGTGTCAACAGCGCTTAGGGTAAGAAACTCTGCCATAGCCCCAGGTAGTGATCAGCACTTTTCTGTCTCCTTTCACAACTAAGGGATCTACACTCCAGCTCCAAGCTTTAAGCAGCTTTAAGCAGTGAGTGTAGCCTGGTGAGCACTGTTAATCTTGGTCTGGTGAGCACTGTTAATCTTGGTCTGGTGAGCACTGTTAATTGCTGAGATCCCTCAGAGGTGGATCTCCTAGTGATCATTGTGAGCTTCTAGACCCAGAATCAACAGACCCAATGATGAAGCCCCATTCATGTTGCATTTCTGGTCCGTGGACTTAACTTATTCCTGAGCCATGCATCTTATACCTTTTTGGTTTTCTACTTTAACATTTAATCTCTCACCTCTGTATGTCTGAAGCAAAGATATTGAGTCAAAACATGAACTCACTGTACCACCTTCACCCAAGCCAAATGCTTAATAAGGAGAGTCTACATGATTCAACTATTTCTTTTTCCTTTGTTTTATTATTTCTTAGATTTTTTTTTTAGATAAAAATATCAGATGTTTTGCAATATGCTCTCCCACAACTCACTGTATAATGAGATAGTACTTTCTAGGTTGAATTTTCTCAGAGGTATTTTCAAAGAAGCAGCTCAAAGGGGCCTTTAAAAAGATCTAGAAGCCTTGCAGCTGACAGGAGGAAAAGGAGACCCTGATGGATCCTGGCACATTTCACTGGAGCTTCTCCCATATTTAAAGGATGCTGGGGTGCAAGGTGGAGGTTTTTGAAGGTTGTATTTCAATGGACACAGCTTCCTTTCCCTGTGACCTGTGCCCCTTCTTCCTTGTGTCTTGGTGACCCAGTGGGAACTGCTATATATGGAAGGATAGTTATGAAATGCGCAAGACAGGTGTCTCAGTCTCAAATGAGATTAGAGGAGCAGGATGTGGAAAATCAAAACCACAGAATACCCTAAAATTCTCTGACACTGGATAAAGCACAGCTGTCATCAACATCCAACGTTTTGCTTTTCCAAGCCCACTGGGTCTGAGTGTTTCATGTGCAAGACCAGGACTCGGTTCCATCTAATTCAGATGCCATACACCCCCTGCAGTGACTCCCCTCTAGGGACTGCCCTAGCCCAGCAGAGGTATGGTTCCTAGAGTCTCCTTCCAGAGCCCTGTTTATCATGGGTCTGCTCCTGGCTCACCCCAGGCTCACTTGATTGGATGAAAGATGGACACCTGGCCTAATTAACTTCTGTCTCTGAGGAAATTGAATTTGAGTAATGAAGATGTAGTCATTTACTTGTGAGAAGCCTAGCTGGAAGGTCATGTGGAATTGGAGGCTGAGGACACCATTTTGGGGTTGCCAGAAGAAGGCCATGTGCAAGCAGGACCGCCATGTACAAGGGCATCCAACTGAGAAGCAAGTGAGCCTGGAAACTCAGCTTGCCAAACTGTGTGCCCTGGAGTGGATACCTTCTTCTAATTTGCACGAAGTTGTCACATGGGCTAGCATTGGAACCTGTGTGCAAGTAGATGAGAGTGCAGAGGAGATGGCCTATAGAGACAAGAATGAAGGAAATGGGCAGCCTGGATGCGAGACGAGTAGCCTCAGGGAGGAATAACAAGTGAGGTGGAAGAAAGAGTTGCCTGTAGTCCTCAAAGCTACTGAGCCCCTTGTTCTAGTCCCTGCAAACACCCAGCTCCACTTCCTACCTATGGCTTGTGGGAAATGTTCTAGTGTCCTTATAATAAATTCCCCATTGCTTAAATTAGCTTTAATGAGTGGATTTCTGTTCTTTGCAGTTAAAAATACACTGTTGTGATTAAGCTTGTTCTTATGTACTATTGTATGCTCAGAGCCTAGCACAGTGTCCACACATAGTAGTTGCTCAGTGAAGATTTGCCAAATAAATGCATTGATGAGAAACTTGTGAAATGAGTGGTTTAAGAAAGTGCCAGTATTTGAGATTCCTCACCAAGTCCATCTGGCACAACAGAAAGATGAGGGTTTCTATGGTGAAACTAAACCAGTAACATTTTTCACCAGAACACATTGGTGAAATTCCAGTAAGAAAATACAGTGTAAGCCTCAATTTTCAGAGGCTTGTGATGCTCCCTTGGTGAAAAGAAAATTTACGTCAGTGATGAAATAAAATCTAGGATTTTTTAAAATGACAATAAAAATGTTTAGCAAAGCTAAAATTTGAAATTCTTGCTGGAATGATATATTAACTAAAAAAAAAAAAAGCCAACATCTCAGCCGAGCATGGTGGCTCATACCTATAATCCCAGCACTCTGGGAGGATGAAGTTGGGGGGTCACTTGAGGTCAGGAGTTCAAGACCAGCCTGGCCAAAATTGTGAAACCCTGTCTCTATTAAAAATACAAAAATTAGCTGGGCGTGGTGGTGGGCACCTGTAATCCCAGCTACTCAGGTGGCTGAGGCAGAAGAATCGCTCGAACCCAGGAGGCAGAGGTTGCAGTGAGCCGAGATCACGCCACTATACTCCAGCTTAGGTGACAGAGCGAGATTCTGTCAAAAAAAAAATCTATAAATTTAGAAAAGGAGAAGGAGAATTTATTTTTTATAAAGGGTTACAGCCTACAAGGTGGCCATCCTGCAGGCTGGGAAGCACAGCCTTTGGTCAAGACCAGAGACAGGCACTTCAAAGGAGGAGGGATTAGGGTAGGAGCTTTATTCTGACTGGGTTGGCTAAACATACACATTCAACAGGTTATAGGAGAATCCATGAATATTCATGAAAGTTCTAACACATGCGTACTGAACAAACATGTATGTAACAGGTTTCCTTTGGGGTGGAGACTTAACATTTAAATGTATTACAATTGGGCCCTATTCATCAAAGGGTCTTTTCAGAACACAAAGGCATGCAAGTGTGCAGCCTCTGTAAACCAGCCAGAACCAGTCCATGGTTGGTGGTCTTATCTGGAGGAATGTTACCGAAGTCAGTCTCTCGTCCAATCAAAGCTGTAGTTCTGGCTGGTGGGTAGAACAGGGATTCAGTGAGTCAGTGTCTATGAGCTGGATGAATTTGAATTATTTTAATATTGCTAATCTCAAGGCCAGTGCTTGTTTAGCTGCTGAGAAAAAGAAAACCCTTGCAGCAGGTAGAACATAGCTTATTCTTAATTGTTGGGGTTGGGGCTGATGTGTGACTTAAACCTTGCCTGCCATGGCCTTAGATCCTGTTTATGATTTGGTATTTTATTGCCACAAAGAGTCTGTTCCATCTTAGGATCTCTATCTTAACATTAATGCTGGTCAGTTATTGTGTCTAAACTCCAAAAAGGATAGGGTATAATAATGTGTATTTGCCACCTGACACAGCTAGGAACTCAGTGTTAAGGTTTTGCTGGGGTCCCATTGGCCACAAGGGGGTCCATTCAGTCAGTAGGGGGTGCTCAGGATTTTATTTTAAGCTTATATATAGATATTTCAACTGGGATGGCCTGCAAGAGATCAGTCTATTCAGCACTATTCTTGGAAGCAGTAGCTCAGAGTTTCAATAACTTGGGTGAGGTCACACAGCAAGGGTGGGACAAGGGAGCCTCGATCTCAAGTCTTTGGCTCTCAAAGCAGTGTTTCCACTATAACAAGCTGCCCCTGGCCAAGGAGGTTCTTATCCTTCCTCATGTCTTTGCTACTGCAATTTAAAAAGACACCTTTTCTGATATCCATTGAAACAGTTCTCAGTCTTTTAACCCTCGTCAAATGGTTGGACTAATGACTACATTTATGCATTTATAAATTGAGCACACATTTAAGAAACAACAACCCATCAAATACATCAGCTTCATTGCAGCTCCATTAAAAAAAAGTTTTAAATGACCAGGTTACCAAAAAAATGTAATTTTCTACCGTATTATCGCTTGTGAAATATTGCAAGTGCGAAATGTAATTACATTAATGCTATTTTTGATATCATATCAGCAAATTATGCTGAGTCCCCACTGTGACACTTCTATCAGGGTAAGCATTATCCTGTTGTGAGTGTCGATCCCCGGGGAAAATGAAGTCGCTCAAATGGTTTCGATGCTCCAGCAATTAGCCACCTCAAGGCTGCCGAAGCTGCCAGGGAAGGGTTGATTTCAGAGCCACTTATGGAATGTTTAACCTGTAAACATCTAGGCCACTTACCTCCTGTTTGTCTTTTTTCCAATTAAGCCCCAGAGAATCCTCTTTATGTAAGCAAAGCATCATTTTATGTAATAAGAATTTTTCTACTTCTATTTTCCTTCTTAATCATCAGCAAATCCCTTTCTGCTATTAAAATACACACCATGCAAAGTGGAAAAAAGAGCTGATAAGTACATATTGTGCTGAGGAGTAATACCCTAATGCCATGAGGAAAAAAACACACACAATGTGATATGTTGGAGGATTAGCTATGTTCACGTTGAGCAAACAAAAATAATAACTTCAAGTATCCTTTGGAGACCCCTGATTTGTTTTCTGAAGTTCAGAAGCTTTACTAGAAGATTTAAAATGATGCCAAAAATAAAAATAAAAATAAAAACCACACACTTAGGCTTTGTAAGATTCCCATTTACTCTGGGTGTAAAAACACCATGTGCTGAAGTCAGATCCAGCTTACAGGTGGGAAGAAGCTGTCTGGGCAAAAATGTCCCTCTGGGCAAATACCATGCAGAATTTCAAGTCATTTTTTCTACCAAAACAAAGGACTCCATCTTCACCTCACTCTTACTGAACTCTATTAAAAATTAACTGGAAAGACCTCGTGATATAAATGCAATAGTAAGTTGCTAATATAACTTAGACTTCTGATTAAATTCTGTAAAAATTAAAGTTTTGAAGCTGGAGATTGTTCATAAAGAGGTATTTCATCCATAGTGTAAAGCCAACCTCTCCGAAAAGGAAACAGTTCCCTCCAACTCAGCAGCTGCAATGAAGCTTCGCTGCAATGAAGAAAGCATTAAGGTCAGTTACCAGATCTTGAGCATCTCTGCATTTTCACTTCTATTTTAGGCAGAGAACCACCCCTTAGGCTGCCATTCCATCTGGAAAATGTAATTAATAAATCATCGCTTCTCGGCTCTGCACGCTGCCTTACAGAGCGTACAAGAAATAGAAGGGAAATCTAAGATCTATTTATTACATATCAGCCCCTAGCTCTGCCATGCATGTCTTCTAAAGTACCCCTGGATCTCTAGGAAAATAGGTGCTCAGATTTTCATGGGGAAACTCAGCCCTCTCCTCTGATGCATAGAATCCCCTGCTCTTTCTAACAATCTAATCTGCAAGCCTGGACTACCATACAATCTTAACCTTATTCTCTTGAAGCTGGGAAGGGAAGGCTGAAGAACAGAAATACCTCAAGGGGCTTCCAGGGCCTAACGAAAGGCACCCTTCTGCGGTAACAACCTCAAGAAAGCCAGGGGTAGGAGGAGGCCTGGGGCGGGGTGCAGGGGGTGGTGGGGGAGGGGCGCTGGAGCAGCTACCAGTTCAGGTCCCTGGGGAAGCAAAACATTCTTAAATTGGAATCAGATTGAACAGATTCAACCTCAGGCTGTTTCTGGGGATGTGAAACTTGGGAAACTGACTTAACCTCTCTAAACCTCAGTTGCACTTCAGAGTAACCACTTAACTCTTAGTTATTACTATGAAGTTTTTAGCTGAAAACCCGGGAAACACCTGCAAGTACTTTTAGTCACAGGTATTTTTGTTTTTTTTTTAATGAGAAAAGTGATGCATAGAGATGTAAATGGCCATGCCAAAGTCAAGATGGTAGGTAACTCCAGTCCATGGTGTAAAGCTCTGTCCAAGACCCCAGGGTCTCATCCTCATGACGGTTTTACTCTTTCTACATAATTTGAGTGTCTCTTGTCATCCTTAGGCCAGGAGAACTATCTGAATGCTACGTTAAACCTAAAAAGCATGCTTAAAAAAACACTTTAAAAAAGCCCTTTTAAGCTTTGATTTTACAATATTTACTCACTCTGCATGCAGCCCTGATTAATGCCTGAATTCAACCATTGTGGTAGTGTGTATATATGCCATTTATATATAATTCCAATCCTCCCCACCTAACTGGAGTGCTGTCTTAGCTTCAGGGTTTCTGCACCTCCTTGCTTCAGAACACCGGGTATTTGGGATTAAATCCAGCCTGAAATGTTATTTGCTCTGTTTAGTGCTTTTATGATGATTCTCTTATTATCTGCGTGTGCTTCAGTGCTAATTGTACATTACAATGGTTGTAAGCAGGCAGCCTGTGAGCCAAACAGGAGAGTGTGGGGTTTGGAACAGCCGCTATTTAGGGTCCAGGCAAGGGAAGGGCTAGAGGAAGAAACACCAAAAAGAAAAAAGAGGGTAACTTTATTTTGGCGTTCAGAGAAAACAGGACCCTGTGCTGCCCCATGACCAAATTAACTATTTCAGGATATTTAGCAAATTGTTCCATCATGAAAACCTGTAAAAGAGAAAAATTAGTGTTACCCCTAAATCCTATATCTAAAATCCTATGTCTTCAGATGCCAGAATCCATATGTGACTGTATCCAAGGAATGTTAAAAAAGGGAAATATACAATTTAAGTTATAAAAGCAGTCAAAAGATTTTGATGATAGTCGACATACCAATTTAAGCAAGAAGATTAAATTAGCCAAATAATAAATTTCCAAACCTGAGCTTGAAAAGAAACTTTACGTCTACGGCCATACCACCCTGAACGTGCCTGATCTCGTCTGAAAAGAAACTTTATAAATCAGCCCTCTGATATTTATGCTAATATAAGAATTTACAGGAAAATTATGCTCCACCCTCTACAAAGACATTTCCAGTAGCTTAGAAATAACAATGAGCCCCCCAAATCATGCTCTATGGTGCAACATTCTAATATTCTACGCATAGTTTGCAAGTTATTTTAAAAGACCATATATGGCACTAAAATGCATGTGTAGACGAATGATAAATTGCACATAGAAAACAAATTATGTAGTAATTCTTGGCATTTTTATTAGCTTAAAAATGATTTTGGCATTGACATTTTGTACAGTGTAATGAAACACAAATTATAATTAGAAACATCTTGGTGTTCATTCTTGAATTCATCTTTTGCAATTCCCAGTTTTCTGACAACTGCTCAGGCACTGGAGATGAGGGACAATCAAATGTTACCAGCTTTAAACTTAACTTGCCTACAGTCTCTAGGATTTCAGCTCTTTGCACGTTTCAGGATGATTATCAGAAGGGCCAGATTTATGTGAGGCCATTGAAACCTAAGCTGCAGCGCCCTTCAATGGCTCAAGCCCTTTTCAAGGTCCTAGACCTAATTTTGTCTTTGTAATTTTGTCTTTTTTTTTTTTTTTTAATAAATAGGTCTTCTCAAATGCATACGTATCAAGCCCCATCCAAACTGCTCCTTGGTAGACCAGATGAACCTTGGTTGGCATCTGAGCCAGGTCATGGATAGCAAAATGTTAGCCCTGCTGAGTCCCTTCGCAACAGTGTGCTCACCAAGTGCACGAATGCCTGGCATCATCAGACTGGGTGGTGAGCAGATGACACTCTGAGTGACAGTCTCAGTAGGTGATTTCCCTTGCACGATGCAAGCAGATACTGTAGTATAAGATGGTTTGAGATGAATTTTCTTTTTAAAAAAGAAGTATGTTGGCAATGCTTTGCTAGCCCTTGTTTTTCACATGTAATGAAAATTTGCAGATACCTGTGAAATGAACCTGAGTGTTCCCAAACAAGGATTCCAACCAACTTTCAGTAAGTTAGTAGGCTTTTAAAAAAAAAATCAGGCTTGCAAAATGGTACAGTTTGGCTTTTTGTCTAAACATTTGAAAATTTTTTTTTACTTTACATTTTTAACTTATGTAGCACAGCTCAATCCAAAACGGCTTGCAAACTCCATAAAAATATCTAAAATATCTGGCCTGGTTTTTATTTTCTTTCAACCAAGTAATCAAGAGTTTGTAGATTTCACAAAGTAATTCATTCTCTAAAGACTGTCTAGAGTTTGTCTTACCATCGTCTATTTCATCTTAGAGCTTCTCATGAATACAACATTAAGGAAATGGGTGAATAGATCTAATCTTATTGATCACCTGGCCCAGGTATTTGCTAATATGATGCTAATGTAAACCTCAGAATAATTCTAGGAGGGTAAATACCATTATCTTCGTTTTATAGCCATGGAAAGAGGGCCTCAGAGAGGCAAAAGAAGTAGCCCAAGTCAGGTCATGTAACTAACTAGTAACAAAACAAGTATGAAGTCCAATCAATTCTATTACACTAGACAACTAAACATTTAAATACACACATAACCATTCTCACAGTATATGAGGAGAATCACTAAGAAAAGTGCAGAATTCGTCACCAGTTTGTAGTTCTCAGAAATAAGTATATGTAGTTTGGCTGGGCATGGTGGCTCATGCCTGTAATCCCAACACTTTGTGAGACCAAGGAGGGTGGATCACTTGAGGTCAGGAGTTTGAGACCAGCCTGGTCAACATGGTGAAGCTCTGTGTCTACTAAAAATACAAAAATTAGCTGGGCGTGGTGGCAGGCACCTATAATCCCAGCTATTCAGGAGGCTGAGGCAGGAGAATCGCTTGAACCCGGGAGGCAGAGGTTGCAGTGAGCTAAGATGGCACCACTGAACTCTAGCCTGGGCAACAGAGCGAGACTGTGTCTCAAAAAAAAAAAAAAAAAGTATATGTAGTTTGAAAACTTTGAAATAAAGAAGATGGGGGTTCACAGGATGTGAGAGCTTATCCAGGATAAAGCAGAGTGAAAGGTAAAGACTATATACAGAGTAAACATTTTCCAATTCTGGTCATGCATTATTATAGCATAACAAACAGAAATTGTGAAGTCACAGGGTGAAGATAATACAATAGTCTTTAAAAAAGAGTGCCAAAATTCTTGGGCTACAGCTAAAAAGTGATAAAGGTTACTCAGTCTTGCATCCTAGAAAGTATGCTTAAGGCTTGAGATTTAAGAAAGAAAGAGGACTCTTAAACAACAACTGAGACCAAAAAGCTGGAGAAGTTCTTCATAAAAGACACTAGGCTTATCATGTTCCGTTCCACATTTAGCACCAGACCACATACTTCAAAGAGAAGAGAAGAAAGTATCAGGATAGGATCAAGATCGTATCAGTTTGGAAGTAAGTTAAGGATTCTGAGGCTGTAAATCAGAAATCAGAAAACAAGGTCATTTATTCCGGAATGTGATGTGGTTGAATTTTCTCAATGGGATTCAATGGAGATGGAAAAGGGCCCACCCAGTTATAAAGCTAGACACTGACAGATTGAATGAGAAAATGGACAGAGGCTAAAACACCAAATCAAGGAAGATGGACAGCCTTTGGCAGGAGAAGAACGGGCCTCTAAAATGAATTTGGGGCATGGGTTGATTTTAAGTCTTTTGGCATCGAAAAAGAATGACAGCAGCACTCAATTTGATCTTGAGAATCAGTGCCAATTCCTTATTAAACTGTCAATCTTTCTTAGTGTCATTCCTAAAGATCTTGATTGGATGAATGTACCAGTGAACCAGAACGTTACAAGTTTCAACAGTTCTCCTCGAAAAGTAAACACCAGGCTCCACTCAGAGTTTCTGGCGTTTCTGGTGCCGTTAGCACCACCATGATACTGATTAAGACATCAACAACACCGCAGATATTCCTAAGAAACTACACTGAATTGTTTACTTCATGAATAATTTGCAGAAAATGTCTAATTTTGAAAAATATTTTCAAAATAAAAAGCTGGTATTAGTTTTCATTGAGCTCCCAAACAATGGAAACCTATAAGCTTCCTCAGGGCTGCATTTTTATCTCCAGAAAATTGTGGGAACAGCCATACTGGCAAGCTGGAAATTTATTAAGGCCATGATAAAATCAGTAACTTTGTTTGAATCATTTCTCCCTAAAGGATAATTCCTGTGTCATCTGTCCATTTGAGCTCCTTGGGGACTGTGGAGAAGCCAGCAAAAGGATTCAAATCTGACTCTTCCTTCAGGGACAAAATATAGGGAATTCCTTGATTTCACAGCTCCCAAGATTATGCAATGACCCACGTCACTTGTCTACACCAAGCTTTAAAATGTAGATGGATTTAGATAAGCCAGAAAGTAAAGCTCCTGTTTGTGCTCAACTGCAATTCCATCCTCAACCAACAGTCTATTCCAAGTCAAAGAATCCTGAATTCAACTACTCATCATCCTTATTGTAGGTCTAGGCAAAGAAAATATGTTTACATACAGGGTCTCCTCAGTCTATCCCAATGAGGGAGTAAGGCAGTATTTTTTCAATAAAAATTGAACAAAGGACGAAGCACATGAAGGACAATGTGGCCATCAATGCAGCTAAGTAGATATAGACGTATATATGTGTTTGCTCTCTGCCACACACTGTGCTAAGCACTTTATCTACTTCCTTTGATCCCAGTGCCTAGCATAGAGCCTGGCACATAGAAGGTGCTCAATAAATATTTGTTGAATGAATGAATGAATGAATGAAATAAAGCTCTGTGGGTATCATCATGATCATGTATAATGAGGCTGAGAAAGGGTAACAGAGGTCCCCTAGCTAGTAAGGAGTAAGGCCAGAACTCAAACCCAGGCATAGCTGTGCGTTTATATACGTTTACCCATACAAGTTCATGTCCTTAAACATCTACTTGCCTTTTAAAAATATTGAATGCCTGCTCTGTGTCAAACATTATATCAGGGCCAAGAATAATGAACCCTCCCCTTCAGAAGTACACAATCTTGTATAGGAAACAGGGGCACTAACAAATGCATTAGCAAATAATAGATGCAATCAATCATTACAGTAGACAAATGGTACAGAAGACACCCCTCTGTCCGATGAGATGGGGTCAGGAGATACCCTAGAAGGGACTCATGGATTTGGGCCAGTGGAAGTCTGGGTTTAGGGAAGTTCTGGAGGTCATTCAGCAAGGCAGGCTGAGCAAACCCAGGCTGGAGGATGTCTTTCCTTACCATCTGATCACTTTTAGGTTCCACCACCAGTTTGGGGTGGTCCTGCCAGATATATCTCAGAAATATTTGATTGAAAAACAACCCTGATCAGCATCAGAGCCTGATCTTTGGAGGTTGTGCATGCAGCAAGCATGCACAGAGGGCAGCTGGTCTCACTAAGCTCTGCTGCTGTGACCACCTTGGCTCAACCCAGCCTGGACTAGAAGTCCCCACCCAACCAAAGCCAGATCATACCGGCTAGATCAGACTTTGCTTAAGGACATTAACACAGAGTAACACGCACAGAGGCAAATCCGGACTGTGAGGCTCAGTGCTGTCTCATGCCTAAGATCTTTTCCCTACTTGCTTCCAGCCTGCCTCTGTAGCAGAAACCACATTCCCTATTCCCACTCCAGAAGTGTCCTCAGCCATCTCTAGAACCCTCTTTGTCCAGATCCAAAGGGTTGAAGTCCAGGGACAGATGGGTGGGACTCCCCTCTCCAGCCTACCAAGGCCTCCCTTCCAAGGCCCTCTTTCCTGTCTGAGGGCACCTATTTCCTGGACTTCAACTCTAGGAGTGTCACTCTCTACAGGGGAGACATTGCCTTTTATTCTCAAGGGTGTGGCCTTCCTTAGACTCACCACATCAGGATACAACATCTACAGAAAGGCCCCGCACACACAGCAGAGGCACAGGCTGTGGGTACTTGCTGACTGGTACTCTCAACGGCAGCTGTCAGTCATGATTCATACACTCAAAAAACAACATGGAAAACTGTCTCTGGGCCATTAGCATGCAAAGCAAATAATATGTGATCTCAATTTTCTAGAGGAGCACTATCCAATAGAGTGTGAGCCACGTATGCAATGTTATATTTTCTACATTAGTAGCCACATTAATAAAAGTAAAAAAAATCAGGTGAAATTAATGTGAATAATATATTTTATTTAACCCAATATATCCACATATTTTCACTTCAATGTGTAAATGAAAATTTTACTCTTTTGTTTTGTACAAAGTCTTACATATCCCTGGTAGATTTTACACTTACAGCACATCACCACTGGTGGCTTCTGGCTACTGTATTGGACAGTACAGCTCTAGAGGCTTCCAGTTAGTGGAGCTAGAAGATGCTTCCATTATCTCTAATTACCTCTCCATGTAAAGTGATATTCAGACCCCTCCCTTACTCAGGAGATGATGGCCCAGGACTTTTCCAGGCAAATTTCCTTAGGCTACCCTTTAACACACACAGATAAACTGCTCTATGCCAAGCAATGGAACAGACTCAAAAGAGTGGAACATTCATGAGCTGTGCAAGGCATTGCCAGCATCTCAGACTACCCGACCCTGAACACATCCCCATCCTTGGATTCCTGCTATAGCTGCTTTGTTTTAAAGAGCAAAAAGGGTCTGTTGATGTTCCCACAGCTGAGCTACCCTACCCAAAGGCTTTCACAGTTGTTGTCTTTGGTTAAATTCCGTTCCATTACTGATGCCTGAGTGACTGATTGTAATGTATTAGACACTTTGATATTAGTAGTTATCAGTTAGGAACTCTTCAGTTGCAAGCGACAGAAAAACCAATTCAAATTAACTCAAACAATAGGCAGAGGGTGTGAGTGCTTTAGCAGCCCACATAACTAGAAGTCACCAAGGATCTGATTTCATGCTCTTCCCACTCTGCGTTCCTCTGCATCAATACAATCTCTCAGCTTCACACAGTGCTCTCCTGCAGCTCCAGAAAATCACCTTGAGATCTCAGAGTGTCTTCAAACATGGCAGGTCTCACACCCAGCAGAGGAGAAAGTGCCCCTTTTGCTACCTCTCCACAAATCCTAGGATTCCCTCTTTGCCATTGGCCAGAACTGAGTCACGTGTCCACCTCTGAACCAATCAGTGCAAGTGGTTGCTGGCTTTCCTAACTGGTTAGACCAATTGAGGCCCACCCCAGGAGTTGAAGAGGGGTTAATCCCACCCAAACTGTATGGCTAAAAATGAAGAGGGATGAATTCCCAAAGAAAAAACTCAAGGTTCCTTAGTGTGAGAAGCTAAGAGTAGATATTGAAGAAGCCCCGACAAATGTCCACCACAATCAACATAATGTGTCCAAACTTGTTACTTTATCTTGCCTGATGTGTGGGTATTCAACTGGGGAATTGCTGAATTCTCTAGTAACTTCAACTATGTCACACGGAATTAATTTCAATCCCTCCAGAGAACTGTCATAACTACTAGACTCCTTTGGCTAGAGAAAAATCTCCTTAGCACAATGCTTTTAAGAAAACAAGCCTCCCAACTTGGGTGGGATATCCTCAGACTGCTCCATTGAAAGCCTGAATATAATCCAGGGATATTAAGACACAGATACCTCTTAAGAGTTAAAAATTACAGAAAGATTTTTGGAACAAAGCACAAGTATTCTGTTAGTACCTTACAAAGCCATGTCAAATGTGAGGTTGGCAAATCTTCTAATAAGATCCAATAACACAATTTAAGGAAATTTGTGCTGTTAAATTTCTATGAAAGGGTTTTCAAATAAATTTTTTCTTAAGCTCTTTCTATGGACAAGACTGCACCATGTGTACCAGGGACTCCAAGGCTAAAAAAGCAAGGAATGCACTTTGAAAAAGAATCATTCTCAATACTACAGTATTCCCTGGTATCTTTCTGCTCCATAGGGCTTTAAAATACCACATTCATTTGAAAGATGGAATGTTCCTCCCAAGTTTATCATATGTAGCAATTACTGTCATTAACAATCAGAACATCCATAAGGTCAGTGTCCATTCTGCTCACCATTATGTACCCAAGTCCTAGAACACAGTAGGTGCTCTTTAAATATCTGATGCAATGAAAGGAAAATGAGATTGAATGCATTTTGTAGAAGCCTGCCTATTTCAACACAGCTCAGCCTGAAGACTCGTCCATGTGTTCCTCTATAAATCCCCCTAGATGGTTGGGACTGAGGTGAGGGGTTGGTGGTGAGGGAGTGGTTGAGAATGAATGGGATGCTAAAAGATGGCCTAAAAGCAACAATGCCCAGTGCGGAGGATTCAGAGGTGGAGAAAATACAAGAGCTCACTGATACTCTGACCAAGAGAGACATCTAAGTAGCAAGAGCACATGTGACCACACATAACGAAAGGAAGTGTGAAGTGCTGTGGCACAGAGAGGAAGGGGCAATTAATTTTCCCCAGGGGAATCAGGGAGAAATATAAGAAATTATATTACATTAGATTGCAATTTGTTTTACCAGAAGCTTCCACTGAGACAATATTTAAGACCTCCAGAGACCCAGAGAATTAGTGAGTAGGAGGACTGGAAGATCACAGGCCTGTTAAGTCCCAATCCTCCGAGCCTTAGAGTGGCCGACCTGTGTTCATGGATGGATGAGTCTTCCCTTCGCTGCCCCGAGGACCTTTGAGTATGTCCCCTCCCAGGCCCACGGGTTCCCGTTCTGCTCGATCAAAGCCCAGCCAGACAACACTGTGTCCCAGGAAACAAGAAGTTTAGCAGAGAGGGACTGAAAGTCCTTGTTTTGAAAGGATGCAGTGGGTTATTTCCTGCCACGCTATTTTGTTTCTGGCAAAAATTTTAATAAACAGGCTTTCAGAAGAAGGGACTACATCCTCTCTGCTAGATAGATTTGTTTTTGCCACATGGGTTTCAGTGTTCCTAATGAACTGTTAACAAGCTGTCAATTACACGCACAAATTAGGAGAGATGACATGGAGAGGTTTCTATCACAGAGTGTACTCCTAGGCTGCAAACTACAGACCCTTAGGGCTGAGGGCCTTGCCTTTGGACTTCTAATGATCCCTTTGACCCATAAGGGAAAATCATTGCAATTAGGTCCTGGTTTTGGAGGGGAGGGAGGTTTGAAAACCTAAATTAAAAGTAAATTTTTTTTTTTCTCTCACTCCAAGTGCTGAAAATTCTCTTGGTTTCTAGCAAACCAAACAGTTAATTCTCTGCTGCAACTTGTAAACCTGTTTAACTTAAATGGGTGCTGACAGAAGACTTCATTCTGTGCGACTTTTATTGTCATTTCTTTTCCAGCCAATTGGCTCCGTAGGCTTTCTGCTGTTTATCAAGCCCCTCTTTGGGCTTCCGGGAATAAACTCCACACAAAGGAAGAAAACTGTGCACACAAATAACAAACTTTCAGTGTAATTATTCCTGCTCTCTGCCTGTCACTCCTTCCCAAGAGAATCTCCAAAAAGTACCACTTATTCGAGAAGTTCTCAATCTCCCTGGCCTGTTTGATGTCAGGAATGTGATGCTAGGGGAATGGTTTAGAGCGCCGTCGGCAGTGCTGAGGAAAGCCAAGTAGGCTGGCACATTCTGGGTGGCGGCGTGCCGTTCTCTAGGACACAAAGGGACATGAAAGGTTTTCTGCAGACCCAAAAGAGAAAGGAAACAAAAATCAGAAGTGCTCCCTTGGTGAGAATTGTTGGCAGGGCTCCTCTCACAGAAATTGGATAACAAAAAGACCAGTTACTGGTTAACTTTAAGAAAGAGCCAGCCACGCCAGGGGAAGGGCGCACGTTAATAGTGAATGAAATGACCGTGTGCAAGGCTTTGTGGTCAAAGGATCCGTGGGAGATTCTGGAAAGAAGGCTGCCCAGAGGGGCTGTCCCTAAACACACGGGGCTGATGGGCCACAGTTGTTCCGATTTCACTCCCATAAAGTCAATCGTTTCGCCAGAAAGCCATGGGAGCCTCTGTGGGCTGGGCCCTCAGATTTGCAGGGCTGATTCCTGGCCAGCTTAGGTACCCTGTGACTCAGTTTCCCACCTGCTGAAGGACTGGAATGAGGCTGACAATCCCAAAATGAAAGGAGATGCCCAGTGGCAGGATCCCTGGTCCCAGATGCAGAGGCTAGGACTGGCTGGGAGGGCTGTGGCCGGCAATCAGGACCCTGGAGGCTCCGATGGTTTCTTCCCTTTCTGGGGCACTGCTGCCTCCTGCTGTCCTGCCTATTAAATCTCAGGTTTCTCCCTCCACCCAGCTAATCACCACCACCCTCTTCCTGGAGACTTCTCCTTGTGTCACCCAGGGTGCCATCACACATCAGGTCCCTCTTCAAGTCTGATCTTAGGTTCTTACTCTACTCTATCCTGCTGTAAGGGAGGAGTCCTGAATTTGGATTCTGAAGGCTCAGGCTCAAGTCCAAGCTCTGCCACTCACTGTGTGACAAGGAATATATTTCTTCATCTTGCTGAACTTTGCTTCCTCTTCTGAAAACAGAGATTGGGGAGGATGAAGTCTGTGTGAGGTCCAAGTAAGATCATGGGAAAACTCTGTAAACCAGAAGGCAGTCAACCAGAGGTTTTATTTTATTATTTACTTATTATTTATTGAAACAGGGTCTTACTCTATTGCCCAGGCTGGGTGCAGTGATGTGATCACAGCTCCCTGCAGCCTCATCCTCCAGGGCTCAAGCAATCCTCCCACCTCAGCCTCCTGAGTAGCTGGGACTACAAGAGATTGCCACCACACCCAGCTAATATTTATTTATTTATTTATTTATTTATTTATTTATTTTGTAGAGACAGGATCTCCCTATGCTGCCCAGGCTGGTCTTGAACTCCTGGGCTTGAGAGATCTTCCTGCTTCAACTTCCCAAAGTGTTGAGATTACAGGCATAAGCCAGCAAGCCCAGCCTTAAACCAGAGGTTTTAAATTTGCCTCTATCTCTCTCTTTTACTCTTTTAGCAGTGGAACCCTCTTTTCCAAATTAGATCTTAAGTGGAGCCCCAAAAAGGCAGAGGGTTCTGGTAGAAGCAGGGCAGAGCCCCCAGCCCCTTGGCCACACCCTCCAGGTTCTGGTCCCTACCTTATTGCTGGAAAACCACTGCCCTTGAGGAATAGTCACTATTAACCATTAGCAATCAAAAGTATTTTGAAAATAAAGTCCCATGCTATTACTGAAAACATGAATAAGAAGATTAGAAGATAGCCAAACAATGCCCTTCAAAATGTCTGTCCACCTCCTTTTCTTTTTTCTTTCTTTTTTTTTTTTTGAGACGGAGTCTCGATCTGTCTCCCAGGCTGGAGTGCAGTGGTGCGATCTCAGCTCACTGCAACCTCCACCTTCCGGGTTCACACCATTCTCCTGCCTCAGTCTCCCGAGTAGCTGGGACTACAGGCGCCTGCCACCACGCCCAGCTAATTTTTTGCATTTTTAGTAGAGACAGGGTTTCACCGTGTTAGCCAGGATGGTCTCTATCTCCTGATCTCGTGATCTGCCTGCCTCGGCCTCCCAAAGTGCTGGGATTACAGGCGTGAGTCACCGCACCCGGCCCTTTTTCTTTTTTCTTTTCTTTTCTTTTCTTTTTTTTTTTTTTTTTTGAGACAGGGTCTCATTCTGTCACCCAGGCTGGAGTGCAGTGGTACAATTGTGGTTCACAGCAGCCTGACTGCCTCAGCTCAGGTGATTCTCCTACCTCAGTCTCCCAGGGTAGCTGGGACTACAGGTATGTGCCACTATGCCCGGATAATTTTTTGTATTTTCTATAGAAACAGGGTTTCCCCATGTTGCCCAGGCTGAACTCGAACTCCTGGGCTCAACCAATCTGCCCACCTTGGCATCCCAAAGTGCTGGGATCATGGACATGAGCCACCATGCCTGGCCCTGACTCCCACCTCTTTAAACACAATTTTTTTTGCAACCTGGTATTCTTTAAGTTTTCCTTGCAATGACTCCTATTTCATTTGTCATGTCACCCACTTCCTCCTTGTCTGATACTCATGGCTACTTATCTTTAAAAGTGGTATATGTCCATTTTGTGACTCACCCCTACACACACTAACACGCATGCACACATACACACAAGAGCTACCTAAAAGTACAAATTTCTTAAAACCATTCTACAAAAATGAAAAATGAGCTTTAGATCCACTGGTAAGAATCCTTTTGAATCTCCCAACCATCTCTACCACCAGTCACATTGCCAAAAATGACCACAGACAATTGTCCCCAGCTGACTAATGTCCTCATCATCAAGAATGGGATTTGCTGGAAGGTTTGGATCTGACATGAGTTGCAGCACTCTGATCAGCTCGTGGGGCCTAGGCCCTGTTTTAATTCAGAGCTGGTATTCCTGCAGGATTCCCCACTACCTTCCCCTTCACTCTGCCAGTTTCATTAGGCAATTCTTCCCGATCTAAACGCTCACTGTATGGCAGGTTGCAAAGCCACAGTCCCTACCCCCAGCCCCGGAGAGGCCCAGAGGGAAAGTCAGCAGGCACAATTATAGCTTTCATGTGTCTTTCTGGAAAGAGGAGTTAAGTGCTATTTTATATATTTTTCTCTGCACCGTGTCAGTGATTTTCTCGGGAAGCACAAGGCTCTTGCTCCCCCTGCCCACACACAATGAAAATTTTAAGGAAAAGTTATCCAGAGGAAGGATGGCAACATTTTGTTTTGTTTTTTCCTGAAAGCCATGTGGGCTATTTTCTACTGCATATAGAAAATAAATCTGTCAGGAGCAGAATCACAAATAAATCTAAGAAGGAAGGAGAGGGGTATAAAATATAAACAAGGAAGGAAAGAAAGAAGGGAATTAGAGAAATAAAGAGAGCTCCACATTCATTAAGAAAAAAAAAGAATAAATTGGTTTTTTTTACAAGTGACAGAAATTGGCCTACAAAGGGCCTTTCCTACTTGCATCCCCAAAACCAACCCGCCAAGCTATGGACATTCATGGCTCTCTTGTGCCCTCTAGTGGGCAAAGGTGGTCCATGTTTTTCCTTGAGTGACAGCCAGAGTCTCTCATGCACTTGTCGGCCTTCTTATTACATCATGAATTTTGATAAGCCCATTAGCCAGCCAGGCAGCCAGGAGGAGGATGTCTTTCTCACTTGATGACTACACAATGAGGAGTAATATATTTTAATTTAAACACCATAAACCTATTGAGTGCTTAATTAACTTTAACCGTCTTTAGGGGAATGAAGCCAATTTGAGGGGGTCAAAAGGAGTTGTTTCAATATCAAACAGTTTTACATAGTCAATCCATTCATTCGGCCTACAGCTACTGATTAACACACAAAATTAACATGTTAGTAAAAATTCATATTCAGGCCTCTGGGGAAATTAAGATGCGCATGCACAGGGCATGATTAGCACAGCTATTGTTTTCTCCCAACAATATAATTTAATGGGTTTTTAGAATTACAGAAAGAGAGACTCGGTGCTGGTTTGAATTGATTATTTACCACAAAGCTTTGAAATATAGAAAAGATAGAAAACATCTCAAGCCAAAAAGGCCAGCGAACAGAGGCGGATGGGCTCAGAGCAAGTGTATCTCACTAAGGAGGTTGGCGGGATGAACTGATGGAGAGGCAGGCTGGGCATCACAACTCGACATGAGCCAGGGCCAACGGGACCAAAGAGAGGCTTTCTGGCTGCCTGGAAAAGCACAGTAAGGGCTGCCTGCCCAGGGAGGAGGAAATTATTTCATTTAATATGTAATCATATTATACATACAGTCTATTTCCCAGAAGTATCTAAGGCAGATTATGTTATTTAAACATACTAAAAAGAATAAATTGTTTAAAGAATTGTTTTTCTTTTTTTAAAAAAAGACAGGGAGTCAATGAGAAAAAACAAAGAGCAACAGACTAAGGCAGTTACCACATTCACAAAGCAAATTTAGTTCTGAGCTTCCTGGCAGCCAAGGAAAAAGTGCCAAGTGCACTAGGATATATGGTTCTCATTACCTGTTGCCTTTAAAGGGATGTATAAGTTTGACTGAATAGACGTGTTTTCTTCCTCATGCTAAATTTGAGAGCAACTGATTGTGTAGTTACTTACAGAAAGGTCACTGAGTAAAAGGACTGTCAATGTGTTTGTCTGTTTGTTTGTTTGTTTATTCTAAGACAGGGTCTCGCTTTGTCACCCAGGCTGGAGTGCAGTGGCATGATCTTAGCTCACTGCAGCCTCCGCCTCTCGGATTCAAGCAATTCTCATGCCTCAGCTTCCTGGGTAGCTGGGACTACAGGTGCCTGCCACCATGCCCAGCTAATTTTTGTATTTTTAGTAGAGATGGGGTTTTGTTATGTTGGCCAGGCTGGTCTTCAACTCCTGGCTTCAAGTGATCCACCTGTCTTGGCCTCCTAAAGTGCTGGGATTACACGCGTGAGCCAACACACCCACCCCGTCAATGTGTTTAATGACAGCTTAGCAAAATATACAGAAATGTTCTCCAGAGCTTCTTTTGTTAGCACTCCATAACAGGCAAGCACAGAGGTTCAAGTTGAAACTCAAGAAAGCCATTTCTGTAGGGAGGTAAAATAATACAGTCTAGATATATGTTTTTTGATAATCCTTCTTCAATCCCTATGGTAATGGTAACTTTAGGTCCCAGACAACCAGGAAGCAAAGAGGACTTGGTCTCAAGATGGAATTTACAGGACTTGTACAAGAACCTCATAACTGGCCTGGTTGCCTTCAGTCTCTCCCTCCGTCCAAACCATCTATACATGGCCAAGAAGTGAATCCTCCTGTAACATTTACTTTAATGTCCCTGTATTTGCTCAAAGATCCTCCAATGCCTCCTGTCTCCCCACATGATCTATTTTCAGCCTCATCTCCCAACACCCCCGACACACCCTGCAGTCAACCATGAAGGTCTTTCCTTATGCCCTCCACATGCCTTGTTAATTCCACTTCTGTTGCTCATGCCACCCCCCCGCATCCCTCCCTGACCTGCTTTTCCTCTGCTTTTCCACTTCTTCGAATCCTCCTACTTCCTCCAAAACTTTCCCCATTCTTCTCAAAGACTAATTTTCCTATCTCGCAACCTTTTTGTTGCTCCTGAGAAATAGCTTTTAAATTGCCTACAAGGTCATGTTCCTCCTCCTTAACATAGTAACCCAGACCCTCCAGGCTATGGAACTCCCCCTTTTCCCCAGATTCTCCACCGATGTTCAGCCCTCCATGCTCTGTCCTTTGCCCGCCCATCCACCTTGCTGTCTAGCCTCTGCTTTCGACCTGGCAAACTCCTTCCCAAGACTCAGTGCGCCTTAGACTTCTGGGAAGCTGTGTGCTGCCAGAGTGAGGCTCCTTCTGCCGTCTGCTCCCAAAGCCCCCTGCACACACCTCTTCCCTAAGCAGCCAGTTTCCTGTGAATGTTGAGGTCAGCTTCTCCTCTGCCAGCTCCTTGGTAACAGATGGGATGTTTTAGTGGCTTTTTCTTTTCTTAAATCTCCTGTGGCTGCTGGTGCATGGCACTTAATAGGACTCGGCAGATGCCACAGAACTACTTCATCAGCTGATCCTCCACCAGCAGCACACCCATCAGGCTCACAGCGCCTGCACGCCAGGGTGAGGGTGCCAGGGTGCCTGGGCTCCACTTCTCTGTGCACCCTCGTGCACCTCCTCAGCTGCCTACTGTTGTAGGAAGAACCTTCACTTCTCTGTGTCTGTCCACTTGGCTACCCACTCTCCAATCCCTTATCTCTTCTCTCGATGGCTTTTATTTGCCAAAAAAGCCTGGCAAAGAGGTACAGGGAAACTAGGTCCATGGGACTAGATACAGAAAAAGAGACTGATGGAGAGGACCCAGAGAACATAAGTGACATGGTCTCTTCCCTCAGAGATGCTTTGACTCTAACAGCCTCCAGTCACTTGGAGCCAGAGAAGGTCCAAGGTCAAAAGGTGCTAAAGCCTTGTCCTTTAGCCAAACAAGCAAACCAGGTGACTGAGGTGACTCTACCAAGCTCGTGTCAAAGTGATGGAGACAGGGATCCAGTTGGCTCCAGCCCATGAGATAGGGTTGGGACTCCCAAACAGAAGCACTGAGGGTCTGGGAACTGAGGCCGTGCCAGGATTGCTTTTGGGGCAGACTAGCAAGGCAGAGGACACTTCACGGTGGCCTCACAGGCTGGGACCAGGCTGGACTATGTCATCAGCAAGTTGTTGTCCCCACAACTCTGGCCTGCCTCTCCTCCTCCTGACTCTTGTTCTCCATTAACCATTTGGTGCCCACTTTTTTTTTTTTTTTTTTGAGACGGAGTCTCGCTCTGTCACCCAGGCTGGAGTGCAATGGCGCGATCTTGGCTCACTGCAACCTCTGCCTCCCGGGTTCAAGTGATTCTCCTGTCTTAGCCTCTTGAGTAGCTGGGACTACAGGCATGTGCCACCACACCCAGCTAATTTTTGTGTCTTTAGTAGAGACAGGGCTTCACTATGTCACTATGTTGGCCAGGCTGGTCTCGAACTCCTGACCTCAGGTGATCCACCTGCCTGGGCCTCCGAAAGTGCTGCGATTACAAGCTTGAGCCACTGCACTCGGCCTGGTATCCACTCTTTTTCCACAGGATTCAGCAGATGCAAACACTTCAAGCCAAATATGTTCATAGGAAAGTTTGTCTGCTACTGGCTGAGGGGAATGGGAGCGAAAGCTTCTCATAAGCACACACTGAATTCTGGCTTCGGTCTGTCTGCTGGGTTCATTTTATTGGGCAGGTGACTTCCCCAAACAATCTGACAGACGTGGCCAATCCTATCCTGTCATGCCTCGAGGGTTCATACTCTGATCCCTCCCTCCTCTTTACTGCACTCCTTCACTACAGAATAAGTACATGTATGCTGTACTGCCTTTGAGCGGAACGTGTGGTTTGGGGCTGGAGCAGTTAGAGCTACCAAAGATATCAGCTCTTCATCCTGGGTAGAGGAACCCTCCACCCAAAGGGCAGTCCTCGACACCGCTGGGGAGAAACTCTCTGGGGCAAATTTGGCATATTAGCCAAAAGTCTTTAAAAATGTATGCATTCTTAGGACTCTCAATTTAGGAATTTATGCCAAATAAATAAGCGTGGATAGGTTCAGAGATTCAGCTGTATAGATAACCTTCCCCGGATTGTTTAGTGAAAAGCTGGAAACATGCTTAACCATAGATTGATTCCTTAATGAAATTATGGTACCTATTCAATGGAACACCAGCAGTCTAAAGTAGATTAATGTTTTTGGACAGAGAGAAAAAGTGTTCATTGCACATTATTAAATCAAAGCAGCATAGAATAAAATAGTAACTACAGTGTAATCCCATTTTATTTAAAAATAAATTTATGCATGAAAAATGACATTTCAGTCAGTGACAGACTGCATGTTTGATAGTTGTTCCATAAGATTATAATACTATATTTTTATGGTACCTCTTCTATGTTTAGATACACAAATGCTTACCATTGTGTTACAATTGCCTACATTCAGCACAGTAAGATGCTGTACAGGTTTGTAGCCTAGAAGCAATAGGCTATACCATGTTTCTTAGGTGTGTAGTAGCCTATTCCATCTAGATTTGAGTAAGTCCACTCTATGGCATTTGCACAATGACAAAATAACCCATCAACACATTTCTCAGAAGGTATCCCCATCCTCAAGCAATGCATGACTGTATATATGTGTATGTGAATGTACAGAGAAAGGTCTGGAAGGATAGTTACCTTCATAGCAGTTACTGTTACATAATGGAATCACGGTGCTTTTCAGTTGCGATGTTTCTGCTAATCTGCAATTCTAAAATTTCTAATAATAGAGTTGTGCTGCTTTTGTAAAAGGAAAAAGGCAACAGGAGTTATTTTCAATGATTTCTTTAAAAACCTGACCATGCAACTGTGGGATGCCCTGCTCTTTATTATAAATATGATCTCTGGATTTTTTTTTTTTTTGACACAGTCTCAACTCTGTCGCCCAGGCTGGAGTGCAATGGTGCAATCTCAGCTCACTGCAATCTCTGCCTCTCGGGTTCAAGCAATTCTCCTGCCTCAGCCTCCCAAGTAGCTGGGATTACAGGTGCCCACCACTACGCTTGGCTAATTTTTTGTTTTGTTTTGTTTTTTGTGTGTTTTTTGTTTGTTTGTTTTTAGTAGAGATGGGGTTTCACCATGTTGACCAGGCTGATCTCAAACTCCTGACCTCAAGTGATCCACCCACCTCAGCCTCCCAAAATGCTGGGATTACAGGCGTGAGCCACCACACCCAGCCTGATCTCTGGATTCTATGGAACTGCTATCTTACTTGAGTTTCCTTTCTCAGCTAAGATGATTTGTCCCACATAATTGCCCTCTCCTCATCCCATACCCCAGTGGCCATCAGCTGCTCTGATAATCTCGACGCTTCCCCATCATTTTGAATGTCTGAGTACCCCCTTACGGTTCAGTTTTTCCCAGGCAATCCAACTTGAAAACAGGGCACAGGTAAGGGGGGCTTTTGGAGACACTACCTAAAGGACCACCCACGGCATTTCTCTGCTTTAGAGACAGAGGATTCCAGCAGTTAAGAAAGCAGAGTTGGGGTAGTGGACTCGGATAGTGGGTTCATCAAGCAAGAGAGTCAAGGCAGTTGCTTAAATTAGAAGAAGTAACAGGCTGAAATGAAGGCAGTTAAGATAATGAAGCCAAGAATAGATCTCTAAGAGTTGAGATTCAAGACAGGAAATACTGGGTATCCATCCTCACATTCCTTTGAGGAAAGCCTTGGCATTTTTCTCCAGGCTGTAGAAAGTCTTTGAGATACTTCATGGGGCCAGACCAGAGATGGGGACAAAAAAAGTCACTTCATTGCAAAGAACACCACATTTTCCTGAGCAAGGTACATGTAAAAATACATGCTAGTGGTGTAGATTAAAATGCCTCAAAGAAGACAGCATGGACAAGACTGTGACTGCCATCCAGTGTCCATTCTTTCCTTCTTTGCTAACAGAACCCCAGTGTTAGCCCAGGTGCCAATGCACTCAACTAAAGTTTTCCAGCCTCCCTTGCAGATAGTGTGGCCAAGAGGCCAAGTGCTGCCCAATGAGTTGTATGTAAGTGTTAAGTGGGGCTTCCAGAAAAGCTCTCCAGGGGAGCTGACTCAGCTGGAAGTTTTGTCCACCTGTTCTCCCCTACTTGCTCCTTCCTCCTGCCCTGATGGTTGAAGCCCCAGAAACTTTCCTAAATCATGGATGACTTTAGGATGGAAGCCTAGGTGGAGTGAAAAGACAGAAGCCTGGGTCCCTGTCATACCAGCTATGTCTGCCCTCTGGACTTCTTTTATATGAAAAAAAATTGCAATCTTAAGTCCCTGTTATTCTAGATTTTCTGCTATACATGGCCATTCCTATTCCTCGGTGCTAGAGTGGGGTCAACAGTTACTCTGAAGGGAAAAATAAAGGAGGAAAGGAACTTGAAATTCTAAATTGTGGTGGCAAAGAAAGCCGGCAAATACTTCAAAGATTCCTTCTAGGCTTTTATGTGCTATTATTTAAAATCACAAATGCTGGCATTTATGCAACTGATGGAGGAAATGCATTAGTAGCACAAAGCTACTAATGGCAAGTTACTTCACTTAGAAGATGTTTAACACAGGTACCATAATTGTCACTTAATGGGTCAGGGAACCAAGAGAGACCTGCCTTTGTGTGTTCGAGCCCCCTCTCTGCAGATCACAAATATTTCCTTTTATGTTTAGGAAATGTAATTATGTCTAATACAAATTACAAGCCAGAATACCACCACAAAGCTTACTGCTTTTGTGCCAGTTTAGTCCTTTCATTATTTTATAAATGCTGCAGTTCTCAAAAGGCAAAGCTTACCTCCCAAGACCTTTTGGAGAATGTTTAATCATGCCCTCCTCAAACCTAGTCAGTGAGTGTAACACTGATGTTGGACAAGGCTTCCAGATGGCTTTTTAACCACACCTTCCCCAAACTGAAGCTTTCTGCTACCTCTCTGCTGCCTTTTTCCTGCTTACCCTCTTCAGGACTGGTGTCCCCTCCTCCAGGCAAAGCCCAATCTTTGGGCTTGTCTCTGGCATTCCCAAATGACCTACTGATAACCTCATTCATAATAAGAGCTACCACCTATTGACTCCATGTTATGCACCAGGCACTGTGTTCATTAGTGCTTTGTGGGGACTACCTTGCAACCCTCATAAGAATCCTGTTCCTGTGAGGAAGGAACAGTGATCCTCAAATGTATGAGGATACTGAGGCTGAGAGAAGCTAACAACTTGTCCTCTGCCTTGGAGTTGGTAAAAGATGATGCAACAATTCAAACCCAGGTCATCTGGCCCTAGAAGCCAAGTCACACTATTTTGTAAACTAGTACAGTCTCTTTATATACTGCATACTTCCCACCTTTTTCCAGTGCCCAGCATCCAGCAGGTACTCAATAAATGCCAGCTGAATAAGTGCCTGGTCCAGCATAATTCATTCCTATCCCCACTACACAGACTTGGGTTAAAAATTACCAGATGAGAGTGAGAATTAGTCTCCATGCTTGGAAGAAGCAGCCCCAGAGAGATGTGGTTCAACTGGAGTCTGCTTACCAGGAACACAACCCACGGCTGAGGAAGGTAGCACATTTCAACCATTTCAAGGTGCATCCTTACTGCTGGGAAATACATTGTTAGAAAGAGATTCATATTTTTTCCTCATGATTCTTCACAGAGACGAAATAGAACCAACAGTGGCTTGAAAACATGGAAGGAACAGCAACTGGAGGCTGGCCAGCCCTGTGCTCTGATTCTAGAAGACAATGGCTCCAAGCTCTGAACTGGATTTAGAGCGTATCCTTCAAGAGGCTCTGGACACTCCCGGGGCAATTCGGCTTGGGCTGGAACCAGAAAGGGCTCAACCAATAAAGAATTTCCTCAGCCTCACAATGAAGCATTCCTGCCCTAGGAAGAACCAGGCAGAACCAGGCAGGAGAAGTGAATTCTCAGGAGCAATGAAGAAGGCAGGCCTGTCCTTTGAGCCTCAAGACAGAACTACTCCACGAGGGCCTTCTGGTGTCTCTCTGTCTGTTTCTCTCTCTCTCTCTTTCCCTCCCTCTCTATCTCCCTCTCTGAAACTATCTTGGCGAGCCCACACCAGAAGGGAGACAGCCCTCCCAGCCCAGGCGCAGGAAATGGCCGCCATCACAGGCGGCCATGCCAAGTGGGAAGCGTGGCTTCCAGCAGCAGCACCTGGCCTCCTGGCAACAGCTCAGCCAGGCTTGGAGAGGTGCCTGGGCTTTTTTGTTCCTGATTTTTGACATCTCCCCCACCCCACCCTCCACTTCCTTTTTTTTCCCCCAAAAAACCATCCTCTTAAAAGCCTTCCCCTGTGGCCTTGTGAGGGGCTGGATGGGGCCAGTCCTAAATGGCTGCCCTCTTCTTGTTACAAAAGCTATCCCTGACTCTTCAGTTAACCACAGGCTAAAATCTAGCCTTCTTGAAACTGCAAGTTTCATTTGTGAAAAGAAAATGAAATCTCCTTTTCTCTAGCAGTGTAATGAGGCTGCTTTTGTTAAGGCTGTGTGTTTGGGGGCAGCTATCCGGCCCCACAATGGACATAGGGCAGGACTGTCATCCGTCTTCCCAGTGACCACTCTGAGACGTCAGCATCCTGAAGAGGGATGAGGTAGGCTGGGGACACAGAGGCCCATCATCTCCTTGGTGTTTCTCCTTTCTCACCCCCGACATCCCGACATCTGCAGTCACCAAGCTCTGCAAACTCCGTGTCTGCAATAGCTGCTTTGCAGCCTCTTCTGTGTACCTGGCGCTAGAATGCCAGCCTTCAACATCTCTGGTCTGTGTTACTACAACAGCCTCCCATCTCTCCCCTTATCATCCCTCCTCCATGCTGCAGCCCTAAAGCACAGTGTGATCATGTCTCTCCCACTACCCAACTCCTCAGAACCACAATCCAGCCCAAATCTACTTTTCCCTCCTCATCAGCATCTTGACAGTTCCTTCCCTGACTTCTTCTTGCACTCAATTCCTTTCAGAACCATCTCCATGGACACTTTCAGTGGGTTTGTGTTGTTGGCCTGGCCTAAAGTGTGTTTGCCACATTCTTGTTTGGTTTGCTCCCCATTCTTCAAAATCCAAATCAACATCTTCCCTTCCACCTACTGCAGGCTGAATGAATCACTCCCTCCTTTGAATTCTGTAATGTTTAATTCCTTTTTAACGTTTTGATTCCAGTTTCCTTAATTGCCTCCCTCATGGGATTATGAGATCTTTGAGTCGAGAGCCTGGGTATGAATTCATCCTTTGTATTCCCACCACCAAATAAGGCACCTGTCCTATTTCGCATCAGACAGCTTTGGGAAATGAATGGCAATAATGGAGAAGAGGAGACTGTGTGCACAGATACTAACCTGTGAGCCAGGCTCAGGCAAAGGAGGAAAACTCACCTGAGATATCCAGAAAAACCCTCGTGGTCCTCAGGTAGGAGTCCCCTGCCAGAGACAGGTCTTTGGGGAATGACAAGTCTCCTCGGTGAGCTTGAACTTCAGAGCCTTCCCACTTCCCTTGGGCCAGATCTCTCACATTTCTGAGTCACGCCTCTCCATTTCTGAATTTGTTTCCTCAAACATCTTCTTCACCCTGACCTGCTCAGATGGCCTCCATTTCCAATTGCTTCCTAGCTGTGGGTTTGGTGCTGGTAGAAATGACCTCGGCCTACATCGGGCCTCTGAGTAACTTAACTTCCAGAAGAAAAGGCCTGGGATCTTTCTCTATCAGATATAATTCAAAAGACAGGACGATCACCTCCTGTGCAGGTCGTGTGGCATCAGGCTGTTACTGCGCAGTGCTGTGGGTTAGGGGAAAGGAGGATAGGATCTGGCCCACTCTGTGGCTCCTCTGTCCCTACAAACTCATCTTGATGGAAACCAAACTCGTTAACTTCAGTTCCTCCATTTCAATTGCCTCTGATGGCTGATCAGTAACTGGGTTGTGTCAACTCACTTCCACAGTCACAAATATCCATCTCCCCCTACTCATTTCTACTTCCACTTAGCTAGGGCCCCTTCATCCTTCACCTGGGCTACTGAAGTGACCTTCTAGGAGATGACCTCCCAACAGCCAGTCTCTCCTTCCCCTGTCTGGCCTTCACATTAAGCCAGTTGTCTTCCTAAAATACAAGCTGATTATGTCACTCTGCTGCTCAAAATCCTTCAGTGGCTCCCCACTGCCTATAGAATAATGTTCAAACTCCTTCAATTACCACTTGGATCCTCTGACAATGTAGTCCTAACTGACTTTTGTCACCTCACCTAGCTGCAAGCACCTTTCCCTCCTTCCCAACATAATGATCCTTGCTCCTTTCAGTCCAGATAAAATATTCCATTCTCTCCAAGCAAAATTAATTCTTCAATTCACAGCATTTCCACAACACACATCTTATATCTTAACTGAGCACTTCTTTATTCTGCCTTCATTATAGGTGGCTGTTTTCATAGCATACTGGCCCTGCAGATTGCAAACTCTCAAAAACAAGAAGCCTGCCTTATCCACCTTTGAAATCCTCCACGTTGCCCTGGGCATGACACACACTCAGGGTATTTCCATTAACTGCAAACGAGACAAGTGAATCAAAGAAGTTTTGCATTGTGTTTAAATAGGTTCATATAGGTTTGGAGGCCGTTGTGGTCAGGATCATGGTATGAAGCATTTCTGGATGAGAAAATGGCTCTTAAGGAATTCACAGTATATTTGAGATAATATAGGTGAATGTCCAGACACTAAAAAGCCACAAAGTAATAGAAAGAAAAATAATGTTCTTCAAGAATGCATGCAAAATGAAGCAGAGATTGCACACAATTTATGCAGCACACAGAGGTATTTTCATGCCGTGACTCTGAATCACACATTTGAGATTTAAAATACCTTCACCTTTGCTTGGGGGAACAGAGACTCTGAAAAGTCTTAATATTGCTGCACGTGACTGGTAGACTGTATCATCATAATCAGTCCACACAGGGGAGTCTCCCCAGGCAGCATAGCCAACTGGTTATGAGCCAGACCACCTGGCTTCAAATCCCAGCATCACCATTTCCTAGCTGTGTGACTGAGCAATTATTTAACTTCTCTGTGCCTCTTTTTGTTTCTCCTGTAAATGCAGAGAATAACAAATGCCTGCCTCATTCTATCTTTGGAAGCATTAATGTAGATAAAGGGCTTACAACACAGTAAACTCTGCATCATCACTGAGGATTATTATTATTATTATAAATTTTTTTTTGAGACAGGGTCTCGCTCTGTTGCCCAGGCTGCAGTGCAGTGGTGGAATCTCGACTCACTGTGGCCTCCACCTCCTGGGTTCAAGCGATTCTCATGCCTCAGCCTCCTGAGTAGCTGGGACTACAGGCGTGTGCCACCATGCCTGGCTAATTTTTTGTATTTTAGCAGAGACAGGGTTCACCATGTTGCCCAGGCTGTTCTCGAACTGCTGAGCTCAGGCAATCCATCCATCTCGGCCTCCAAAAGTGCTAGGATTACAGGCATGAGCCACTGAGCCTGGCCATCACTAGAATTATTTTTAACTATATCTATGTCTAGAGAGACAGAGGGTCAGACAGACTGTCCAGCTGATAAGCATTTGCATAATACTAGTATTGAGGTACTGCTCTTTCCTTCTCATGTTTTCAGGATCTACTCTTTAATAGGAAGTGTCTTCTTTTTTTTTAAGTGGCTACCATCTGTTAAGGGCTTACTCTTTTTCTGATTATATCAATGAATCTTGGATTCCAAAAAAACACAACATGTTAGCAAAGAGCTTGGGTCCTGGAGCCAGGCTACCTGAATATTTTTGTAGGTGCCTCCATTATGTGACTTAATTTTTCCAGATCTCAGTTTCTTCATCTGTAAAAAGAGGTTAATAACAGTTTCTACCCCCTCCCACCCGTGTGAGAAGTAATGAGTTGGCGCATGTAAAATGCTTAGAACAGCACTTGAGGTGTTGTTAATCCTCAATAAATGCCTCTATTCCTATTTAATAAACAGGTACTCGGCACCTACTATGTGCCAGGCACTGCGCTAGGAGCTGGGGATCCAGCAGCAAAAAGGCAAAGTCCCCGCCCACTGGAGATGTAGATACTATTATCATCATCATCAGCCTCTAAACTGAGGCTTCAAGTGGTTAAATCTGCCTGAAGTAAGTGAACAGTGAACACACTGGGGTTTGAACCCAGCTCAGGCTTAACCTCAGGACTATCCCTCTCCAACATGGAGCCCCCGGAGAAGGGAGGGTGTTAGCTTTCACCCCCTCAGAATCCTAGAGACCCTGCTCAATGTCTACAGAATTAGAATCTCAACCCCTTAGGTTGTCATTCCAGACCTGTCAACCATGGTGCCAGTCATCGTCACACTCTGTCATATGGAAAGCAGCCCAAGGCAGATCCACAAGAAGACAGAGCTGAGAACTGGACCATGGCCGAGCACTTGGCCTCACAGCCACCCAGCGCTAGGCTAACCATGACCTAGGATGTAGCCAATGCAAAAACTCTGCCCAAGGAGGATAATGGTAACTTGTTACACCAAACAGACTCAAAGTCTCCCTCTAGAGTGTAAACAGAGAGCTTCAGAAAGAAGCCAACCAACAGAAACCAGGAGCAGGAATAAGAAAGCATCAAGATGCAGAGGACACAGGAGGAGCAGCATCTGCACGATGGGCAGAGGACAGAGGTGAGGATCTCACACCCCAGGGGCCGAGGGAGAGACCTGAGACCCAGGATGACGAAGAATCACCTGGGATCCCTACTCATCTACAGCCCCCACACCCTGACAAGAAACCCCCATCCCCTAAGAGTCTCTGACCCAGCTGCATGCAGCCATTCAAGACTCTCCAATCCCAACCCACCTGCCATGGCTTCTCTTATATTCCTGCTCCACACATAATGCTCCTGGGCCCCAAACAGGCCGTGTGCTTGCCTGCTCACTCTTCCTCCCCACCCCAACCCTTCAAGGCCCAGCCACACTAACCCTCTGCCTGATGGAGAGACCTCCCAACATAACTCCAATCGCATTGTGACCCTGGTGCCTTCTAGCACATATCCAGTAAATGCTGGCTGGCCAACTGGCCTGATAATATGAAGTATAATACAATAGACCTATAATACAATAGACCTAGAGCAGTAGTTCTTTTTATTTTATCCTTTATTTTTATTTTTTTGTTTCTCAAGTTCTATAGAGCAGTAGTTCTTAACCCCAAGCCCCAGGGGGCAATTCTGCTCCCCAGGGGATATTTGGCAATGTCTGGAGCCATTTTTGGTTGTCACAATTGGGAGTGGGGAATGTGCCGGTGGCACCTGATGGGTAGAGTCCAGGGATGTGCTAAATGTTCTACAGCGCACACGACAGCCCTCCACAACCATGAATTATCCGGTTCCAAATGCCAATAGTGCCAAGGTTGAGAGACTCACTGCTAGAGTTGCAGAAAAACTTAAAAGAAATAAGATTTAGGTAATACAATTACAATAACAACACTTCTTAGAAGTAGAGTGGTTGAACTGTATTTTTCTGAGTGCTGCTCAGGATTTTAGATATATTACAGTGAACTCCCATCCCAGGCCCCATATTAATGCAGATTTGGATATAACGCAATCAGCAATTGGCAGCAAACACCCCAGCCTTCCACTCACCTCTCCTTGGCAATAATGTGGCCCCTTATTTTACGGGGCGGAGTTGTTTGGACCCACTGATAGTATGACAGCAGCGTTTGATCGTCGTGCCACAGTGCTGGTGGAGACCATGAGCAAGCTAATACCATTCTGGCCAGTCTGACCTTTTTTTTTTTTTTTTTTTTTTGAGGTCTCACTCTGTCGCCCAGGCTGGAGTGCAGTGGCGCAATCTTGGCTCACTGCAAGCTCCGCCTCCCGGGTTCACGCCATTCTCCTGCCTCAGCCTCCCAAGTAGCTGGGACTACAGGCGCCCGCCACCACGCCCGGCTAATTTTTTGTGTTTTTAGTAGAGATGGGGTTTCACTGTGTTAGCCAGGATAGTCTCGATTTCCTGACCTCGTGATCTGCCCACCTCTGCCTCCCAAAGTGCTGGGATTACAGGCGTAAGCCACCGTGCCCGGCCCAGTCTGACCATTTTTAATCCAGTCTGTGGGGCTGCGTTGACAGATTCCATTCAGCATTTTTTTTTAACCTTAATGGTGTTTCTCCCTTCATGCTGGTTAACAGCATAGGCTTTGGAGGTGGCCGGAGCCAGATTGCACTCTCAGTTCTGGGAGGGTTTGTTCCATCAATCACTGCACATTCAGGGCCTGGTAAAACAGGGTGCTCAGGAAGAACTTGGGGAATGAATGAACGCAGCAGTCATTCTCTGTTTCACCTCATTAAGCCTTAGTTTTCTTCTCTATAAGACAGAGCAAATAGCACCTAGGACATCAGGTTATTGCAAGAATGAAATGAAATTAGACCATGCATATCAAGCCGACAGCCCAGAACCAGACACACTGCTCAGTAAGTGGCTGCCATCTCCATTTTCAAAACTAGCTCAAGTTTGTGGCTCTTTCAGAATCCTGAAAGGTACCATGATTTTCTAGCCCAATCCTCTGTTCTTCAAAGAATCACTATCAAGGCAGAGGAAGTTCTAAAGCACAGAGAATGGGGTGGGTTCATTTTTCTGAAACTAATTAAAAATCAGAAGTTCTGCCGTGATTTCCAATTAACTTTCCATTTTTCTGAAACTAATTAAAAATCAGAAATCTGCTGTGATTTGTACTGTACTGTACAAGTTTGTGCTCATATGTGGGCTTCCTATTTTAAATTTTCATTTGATTATGTACATCTCAGTCTAGCAAAAGGAATGGATGAGGGCAAGTATCTTGTCTTTTTAGATTTTCTCAGAATTTTCTACCTGTTACAGGTACCCAATATCATAAATAGTAAACAAACAAAGTGAACAAACTTAGGTTTTAGCTACTGGGTTTTCTAAGGGTGAAGTCTAGTTATATAAATATAATATGATTATCTACTTTTACTCTGGTTCACATTTAAACATAAAGCTATCAGAATGAAAGAGATTAACTATGGCATCAACTCTTCACATAAAACCTTGCAGACCCCATGGCTGCTGAGAGCATTTCCCTAAGGCAATATCCATCAGGACACAAAAGACCTGGGAAGACAGGATGGCAGACAGCAGGCAATGCGCTGGCTTCTGACCACACTGGGTTCAGACCCTGGCTCCAGCACTTTATAGTTGTGCAGTTTCAAATCTCTATTTTCTTTTTCTTCTTCTTCTTCTTCTTTTTTTTAGAGACAGGGTCTTGCTCTGTCACTCAGGTTTCAGGCTGGAAGCGCAGTGGTGTGATCATAGCTCACTGCAGCCTCCAACTCTTGGACTCAAGCAGTCTTCCCACCTCATTCTCCCAAGTAACTGGGACTACAGGCACATAATACCATGTCTGGCTAATTTTTAAATTTCTTTGTAGAGACGGGGTCTCACTATGTTGCCCAGGCTGGTCTCGAAATCCTGGGCTCAAGCAATCCTCCCACCTCAGCCTCCCAAAGTCTTGGGATTACAGGTGTAAGCTACCACGCCTGGCTCAAGTCTTAATTTTCTCACCTGTAAAACGACAATAGCATACCTGCTGTTACTGGTTGAATTATGCATCTCCCAAAATTCATATGTTGACATCCTACGGCCTGGTGCCTCAGAATGAAACCTTATTTGGAGACAGGGTCTTTACAGAGGTAATCAGGTTTAAACAAGATCATTAGGGCCCTACCCCTACATGACTGGTGTCCTTATCTAAAGGGGAAATTTGGAGACAGACACGCACACAGGAAGAATGCCAAATGCAGATGAGGTGAGATTGCAGTGATGCTTCTATAAGACAAGGAACCACGGGTTGCTAACAAACCCCCGGAATCCAGAGAACAGGCCTGGAACAGATTCTTCCTCACAGCCCTCAGAAAAAACAACCTGGTCAACACCCTGACCTAAGACTTTTAGCCTCCAGAACTGTGAGAAAATAAATTTCTGTTGTTTTTAAGCCACTCAGTCTGTGGTACTTTGTTATGGCAACCCCGAAAAACTAATACATCGGCCTTGCAGGGTTATCATGAGGAATAAAAATAAAGTTTAAAAGATGTAAAAAACACATTCCATAGTTCATAGTAGGTGGGCAAAGTTGATAACTATCTCTATTATTAATTATTAGTGTATCACAAGTTGAATATAACATAAATATCAGAAATGTGTATGTTAGACACAGGAAATGTCATATTGTCTGAATATAAGGCAACACCCTAAATGCCAGTTCACCTTTTTGTCAATGAGAAAATCAGAGAAAAAAACTTTTTAGATATAGAAATAGCCAAATGGAAACATATTATATTTAATTAAACTTAGGTACCTATACACATGTAGAATTACACGGTATACAAAAATCATATATTGATTTAGAAACTATATTCATATTTCATGAAGCAATTTTATTTTAACTTCAGTTTTTTTCATCACTAGAGCCTTTTTTGAGTCAGTTTTCCAGAGAACTTCATCTTCATTTCCATCTAAGTCGTTTGAGATGCAGCACTTTTGAATCTGTGTATGATAACACAAAAATTTTATCCGAAGCTGCAAATATTATTTTCACATACCATTATAACTGTTGTATCTTTCTTTCTTCTGTACTTATATGTATATATATTCATGATCTTCACTTGTAACCACGTACTCTATTGCTTTGTAACATGATTTCTAAAAAGTGCATTTATAACAGAATCTAACACTTGCCATTGTGAAGTCATGCTCAAAGAAATAATCCCTAAATCAGTACTGGAAATCTGTATAAGCATCAAAAACTAACATTGATTTAGGTGATTTCAGACTAATATAGTTTTACAAAGTAAAAAAATTGAAAGTGAATCCCCTAGTGTGGGGGAACTTGAAGGACTTGAATATAAGGCAACTCTTTCTTTATTGAGAGGCAGATTTTGGGGGGAAACTCATCCTGTTAACGTCAGACTATAAGCAGTTTATCACCATTGGCCTTATCAATTCAGATGCTTTTTCCATGTCCTGCTGATTCTTATCCTTCAAGGTCAAGTTCAAATGTCACTTCCTCTATGAACCTCCCCACCATACATGCAGAGTTGGAATAAATCTCTCATCACTTAGCTCCCCATCCATGTGTGTGTATCTCATAGCTTTCCTCCATCCCTGAGGCCAACTCCTTCTCATGATCATCCACACACTGCACTTTGCTTTATAAATAGTAAGTTCCTTTTTTCTTTAATGAGTGAGAGGAAATAACTTGGTGCTTTTCTCCTGATTATAAATAGTACATATTTATTGTAAAAAACCCAGATTCTGTAGAAATGTTTTAAGAGCAACATAAATCTTCTAAAACTCCCCCCCTATTAATTTTTTGGTGTATCATTTCCAGAATTTTTACTATATGCATACACACGGGCACACACATACACATACACATATATATACCTTGGACATATTTTTAAACAGATAAGAATCAGGCCATAGCATGCTGTTTTGTAACCTGCTCTTTTCACTTAATCATACAATCTTCCTTTGTAAAGAAATGTAAATGTAAAGTATAAATTTTAATGGCAGTATAGTATTAAAATATCAAAATTTACTTAATCATTATCCTACTGTTGGACTCTTAAATTGTTTCAGGTTTTTTATAATCACGAACAATGCTACAATGAAAATCCTTGAAATTATAGCTTAGACAAATGATCATTTATTTAGGATAAATTCTGAAAAGTAGTACACTATTCAAAAGGGTATACTTCATGTAAGTTTTAGTTATGCCCAGTAACAGTGCAAAAGACTGTCTATTTCCCTGGGTCCTTACCAATATTAGCACTATTCATCTTTTTAATCTTGGCCAAAATGAAAGGACAAAAAAAAAAAGAGATTTTAATCCCATTTTTATTACCAGTGAGTTTGAGCATCTTTTAGTGAATCCAATTATACAACTGTTTATTGTACAATGCTGTACAATATAATTATTTACATCATATTAAATATACTTGAATATATATAATTATTGTATTATATATTCATTGCATTGTATTGCACTATATAATTATTTATCAAGTTCTTAATAGATGTTTGCAGAATAATAATAGCTGGCACTGATTATGTGCAAGGCACTGTTCTAAGCACACCTTGAAGTGGTCCTACCTCCTCCTAGCCACATGGGTGAACTTATCCCACCCTTGTGTTCCACTGGTTAGGTGAAGACTCCTTTCTGGTTTGAAAAGGAATGTATGTGAGTACATTTGAAATATGATTGAATTTTAAAATATTTAAAAATATTACAATGTTTAAAATGTTAATATTTTTTAAACACTAAACACTTGTTCTCATTTTAGTCCCAAAACAACCTGGTGAGGTTGGCACTATTACTACTATAATTCTTGCTTTAAAGATGAAGAAATTGAGACACGGACTGTCCAGATACTTGCCCAAAGACACAGATCAAAGAGGGGTGTTCACAATCTGAACCCAGGTTTTTTTTATCCCAAAGCTTCCATCTTTAACCACTATGCCAAACTGCCAGTAACAAGAGCCACTTCATGTCTCCCAAAAGAAATAGCAGTTGGTACACAAGCCCCTAATGGAGGCTTTGATTTCTAAGTCAAGAGGGATGCTTAAGCCTTTCAAATAAAAACAGAAAGGGTCAGAGACGTATCCCAAGGGGGACTGGAACCCGCATGCCTCCACCTGGCACTTCAACCCCTCAATCAGACACAGAAGAGTCTCAGAACCAGAAAGAGGGGACAGCATCACAGTGGGAGGTGGGACTCCTTGCAACAGAGGCAGAAGAGGAGGTCGGGCAGCAGCAGCACCTGAATTGGGTGGGCGCATTCCACCTAGAAACCTAGACTAAAAACTTCTGTTAGCCAAGCAAAAGGGAACAGGAGAGAGCAAAGTGAGGAAGGAGGTGGGAGAATAAAAGTTAGTGGGCTGGGCACAGTGGTTCACACCTGTAAACCCAGCACTCTGGGAGGCCAAGGCAGGCGGATCATGAGGTCAGGAGATCGAGATCCTGACTAACACGGTGAAACCCCATCTCTACTAAAAATACAAAAAATTAGCCAGGAGTGATGGCACACACCTGCTACTAAGGAGGCTGAGGCAGGAGAATCGCTTGAACCTGGGAGGCGGAGGTTGCAGTAAACCAAGATCATGCCACTGCACTCCAGCCTGGGCGACACAGCGAGACTCTGTCTTAAAAAAAAAAAAAAAAAAAAAGAGTGAGTGAGAAAGGGAAATAAACCAGAAAAGCACATCTTCTGAACATCTTCTGAGTGCTTACTCTGCACCAGGTACTGTGCTATGTGTTTTGGTGAGTAGCATTACTCAGTCCTCACAACCACCCCATGAGGTTTTGTCATTTGCAGATGACACTTGTGCAAGGACACAGTAGCAGGGCAAGGGTTGAAAGCCAGGTCTCCTGATTCAAGTCCAAGAAGAATCCCCGGGTTCTATAGGTGTGCCTGGGTGAAGAGCAGAGACTTAGGGGCAAGGCTGTGGCTCCAAACTCATGTCAGCCAGTGCTCCTGCTCCTTTTTATAACACACAGCTCCAGGTGAGAGTTTGTTGGAATAAAAGAGTTCCACTGCTTAAAAAACTCAAATTTAATTTATAAAAAGAATTCAAAAACACAATACCATATCACATCTGGTTCCTATCTTCCTCCAATCATCAATCAATTCCACTAAATAAACATCTAGTAATGATTGACTGTGTGCAAGTTTCCCTGAGCCAGCAGCGGTATTATGAAAACAAACCAGACATCAAGACCCAGCCCTGATCACCCTTCCTACACATCATGGAGAGAAGGACAGCACTGAGCAGTGATGGTCCAAGGCAAGTGTAGCAAATAATGCAATAGTGTTATGGTATTATTCGATCCTTGCAAAAGGAAAAAAATAATGTATGGAGAAAAACACCAAAGTGTTTATAGAGGTTATGTGATTATTGAAGACTGTGGAATTACTGGAAATTATGGTTCATCTATATTTTCTAAAGTTTCTACAATAGACATTTATCACTTTTGAAATATGAAGAAAACCAAGCAGTCATTGTTTAGTGTTCTTCCCATCCAGAATCAAAGACCAGGGACAGGTACGTGGCTGTGATCCCTGATTCTTGTTTCTGTGACCCAGATCATTCCTAGGCACAGTATTTAAGGTTGGGTATCAGAAGTAGAGACTGAATACTCAATGGCCCCCTGCCTACTGGAACATACACTTCCCAAGCTCTCCATGCCTTCATCACTATTTGATTTAATTGCGGAAAAAAGCATTTGAGTTCAATTCATACCTAGTGTGGTAGGCTATTATTTAACATTAAGAGCTACACTTATTATGCACTGCCTGCATGCACGACTCTATGCTAAACATCTTCAAATTATCTCACTCAATCCTTCCACAACTGTGGAAGTTAGGTACCATTATTTCCATTTTACAGACAAGGAACAGAGACTGAGAGATATAAGCCATTCGTCCAGTCATTCATGACCAGTTAGTGAAAGAGCCAGGCTTTAAATTGCAGTCTGTCTGGTTCCAAAGTCTTCAATCTTTATGTCTATACACTTCTGTCCTTCTAAAGGCCTGATTTGTTAATATTTATAGAGAATGCATATGTGTTAAAATAGGTTTTCCAAATGACCTAGGACTGAAATGAAAATCTCCATGTAGGAAGTGGCTAGATATGAGGTAATAGATGACAACTATGAAAACCAAATAAATTATATTAAAAAACAAAGGTAAAATATCTATGTGAGGTGATGGGTATGCTCATTAGCTTGATTATGGTAATCATTTAACAGTGAACACAGATATCAAGCATCACATTGTACATTGTAAATATACACAATTTTTATTTGTTAATTATACCCCTTTTGGAATAACTATATTCCAATAAAGCTAGAAATTTAAATTTAAATTAAAAACAAGATAATAAATATAGTACTCTGAACTCATTGCCTCCTAATTAATTGACTTCATTTTACTACTAAATATGCTTTTATACCTGTGTGGTGGAAATACTATCTAATAGTGTTCTACTACAACTTTCTTCCCATTTCCATGTTTCACAACATCTCATTATGGCTTGAAATTGGCTATAGTGGGAGTATTTACACCAAGGAAATAAACAAGCACTACCAATCAGCGCTCAGTTGATTGTTTTGTTGATTGTTTAGATTTAAGAAAGTGACAAAGGAAATGTTAATAACGTAGATTAAACCTGAACTGTGTCACTTTTGTAGCTGTTATATTGTGAATAGCACACAACACTGAGATATTCTTCTAGTATTTGAAAACTATTATCTGCCTCTCTAAAGAAGTATTTTATATTACTGACAAATGAGTAAAGTTCTGATATGTCTTTCATGTGTCCTTCATATTGAAACTGTAGTCCTTCACCAATGATGTGAGCAATCTCTGTGTTGAACTAGACTGCCATCAAGCATATATTTGTAGCTAATTTTGTCAAACTATCATTGAATTGCAACCACAGGTTGGCTACTGATACACGAGTTCAGTAAAAATCAGTGGAAGAATCCTGTGATAATTAGTTGACTATGTGAGATTTACAATACAATATGTTGCATTTTTTAACTTTTTATTTCATATTTTCTTTTATTTTCCCTGTCCTTGGAAATCAATGTTGTATACGTTAATATTATTTGTAAATTGTGAACTATGCATATTTTATATCAGTAAATTTTATAATAAACTTCTTTTTTCCCAGAGAGTCAGGTGTTAAACACTGAAAGCACACCACTGGGTAGAACCATGGACAACCTACGTGACTCCTTTAGTGACAAATTCTCAGAAATTTTCAGAACTCTGGACAAGGTCTTCAGTGATTCCCAAGGAACCCTTAGGTGAGTGACATTTCAGACCTAGTCCTTTCTCAACTACAGCTGTTCCAATTCCCAACTTCTTAAGTATCACTGGAAGTCTGGGCCCATCTTTCAGAGAACTAACCACAGATCACTCGATAGAATTAGAAACTCTCCTTTGGAACACAAGTTGCAAACAAAACAAGGTTTCTGCAACAGAAAACATTCCTGGAAACCTTGGAAAATATTAATCACACTCTCTCCATGTGAGTACTTCATTGCTGTATCCATCACACAACATTATCAATTACTAATTTATATGTTAATCTCCCCTGCTGACCACGGGCACCATGAAAACAAGAGTGTCTCTTATTCCTTCCTTGCCCAGCCAGAGTTCAGCCAATGTTCCTGAGCTCATGTATGAATGACAAAAGAGTGGGGGATTGAGGCCAAGCAGAGTGGCTCACGCCTATAATCCCAGCACTTTGGGAGGCTGAGGGAGGAGGATTGCTTGAGCCCAAGAGTTTAAGACCAGCCTGTGTAACATAGCAAGACCCCTGTCTCTATGAAAAGAAAAATTAAAAATTAGCTGGTCATGATGTTATATGCCTGTAGTCCCAGTTACTTGAGAGGCTGAGGCAGGAGGATCACTTGAGGCAAGGAGTTTGAGATCAGCCTGGGTAACATAGTGAGACCCTATCTTTACAAATAAAATAAAATAAAATAAAATAGCCAGACATGGTGGTGTGCACCTGTAACCCTAGCTAATGGGGAGGCTGAAGCAGGAGGATCGCTTGAGCCCAGGAGTTGGAAGCTGTAGTGAGCTGATTACACCACTGCACTCCTGCCTGGGCAACACAGCAAGACTCTGTCTCAACAACAACAGAATAAAAAGAGAGAAGAGAGAGAGGAGGAGGATCTCCTTACAAATCTGGCATTGGCAGAATTAGCATCATTTCATTGTGTTATTTAGGTGTTTCCTGTATGGCTCAAGAGCAATACCTTTATTGTGACTCTATATCCAAATATATATACAACAGCAAGTCAACTGACAAGGTCACCCAGATTTTTCTAAACATACTACATATAATTGTTACTCTTACTAAAGCACACAACCATCATGATTAGTGAACAATAACCATGGGGTTCATCCATACAAATAAGTTGCCTTTGCAAATAGGACCCCCAAATCCCCAAATATATGTGGGCTAAAGACACTTTACAAGTATGATCTAGAAATTTGCCCTTTTTTATGTTCTGTACTTAGAGAGTAGAGGGAAGAACAAGCTACCCTTGGTCATGTGGCTGTGCACTGTAGGGGCAGGTCCTATATGAATGATTTTTATCTAGAGGTTGTTGTATCTACCTTGTTTCAGAGTATTTGAGGGATCTAAGGCCAGGGCACCTTGGGAATGGGAGACAATTGCAGAGGGGGCAACAGCTACTCTCAGAATTGATACTGAGAGTAATAAAAGCCAACACACACACAGGAATTGCTACAAAACCATCACAGCATAGAGAGTTTTCTAAATTGTGCCTGGAATTTAAAAAAAAAAAAAGAATGCCAAAGGATACATTTAAGATAATTAAATCATCATTTAACTCAATCAGTGAAATAACAGACATGAAAATAGGCCCAGAATTCTCCTTCAGGATCCATACGGATATTGGTATTGGCCCACCTTCCTAATTTCCATGCTTTCCATGGCTTCTAATTTCTTCTTTCCATGACTGAAAACCAAATACACAATTTTCTCCTCCTTAATTCTGTCTCACTCGGAGCTGGGAATTTTCTGACATAACAAGCTAATTAAAAACGCATTACTACAGCAACGGTTGCCTTGCAATTCACCTGGCATCTAGGGGTTAATCTCACACATTTTCAATACCACCTTAAACAGAAATAATAGAAACAGGAAACTGGCTTTTGGGCAACCTTCCTAAGATGATGCTTCAGAGCACAACAGTTAAAAAAAAAAAAAAAAAAAGAAAAGAAAAAAGAAAAAAACCTCTGTGCAAATGGAGATGAATGGTACGCAGGCCACTGAGGTAATTAAAAATGTATTTTCCATCTCCTAGTAATTGAATTGTGTACAAGCTGCAAGTTAATGAGGTCATCTACCCTCGAGCACTGACAGGAAAGCAGGAATAATTATCTTTCCATTTTTTCTTATGTAGCAATTAATTTTAACCATTCGCCTACACCCCACTTCCACTCCCCTCATTCCAGTCAGTCAAAGTCATCGCTAAACCGAATTGACAAGCAATTGATACGGTGGCGGCACGGAGCTGCCGAGGCAGGCAAGGTAATCAAGGGGCTGCAGCTGTTGAGGGCTAAGCGCTTCCAGGTGACTGTCGCCTGAGATTTCGCATTCTGTCTCTCGGAGGATGTGGGACACACAGTGGTGGCTGACAGAACATCTGGTGCCAGGTGGGCTGGGAAGGGGCACAGCTGACTTGGGAAGGTAACAGAAGGATGGACAAGGATTGATGGATGGACAAGACTTTGAAACAAAAAATGTCACTTATAAAAATTGTTATCACAAAATGGGGGAGAAGCGCCCAGCCACTCGCTACGCACATCTTGAGTTTATGGCCTCCTTGAACTTCTTGGAGATTTTGGCTGGTTAAGTTTAGAGTGGGTTCCAGCTGCTCAGTTCTCCTAGAACTTACGAACACAAAAAGTTTCTTCCCTCATTGAGCTCAACAAAAGCTCACCGCTGTTTTTAATCATCCTCATTCTAGGCCCACTGTTCTAAGCCAGGGCAGTGCTGAGGAACAATTTATTCCAACTCAGCTGCAGTCTAGCCCAGAATGCGTCACGTTATGACAGGATGGAAGGTTGTCCATATGTTGGTCGGCCCAATGTTTAGATCAAATCCTAGGTTTGTGACTCCACATCACCCCCACTTGTCTTTCTAATTGGCACAAATTAGACAAAAATCTCACTTTTGACAGGTTTCAACCAAAATGAGTAAATGCTTATGAAAGAGAGAGAGATATATATCAGGTCTGTGATGGTTAATTTTATAAGTCAACTAGACTGGATTAAGGGATGTCCAGATAGCTGGTAAGGAATTATTTCTGGGTGTGTCTATGAGGGTGTTTCCAGAAGAGATTGGCATTTGAATCATGGACTGAGTCCGGAAGATCCACCTTCACCCAGTGGGGCTGGGGCACCATCCAATCCATTGAGGGCCCAGATTGAACCAAAAGGCAGGGGAAAGGTGAATTCACTCTGTCTTCAAGAGCTGGCACAGCCATCTTCTCCTGCTCTTGAACATCGGAATTCCAGGTTCCCAGATCTTCAGACTCCAGGACCTGTACCAGCACCCCACATGGTTTCCAGGCCTTTGAACTCTGACTGAACAATACCACTGACTTCCCTGGTTCTCCAGCTTGAAGATGCATATCTTGGGAATTCTCAGCTTCCATAACTGCATGAGCCAATTCCATATATCCATATTTATACCTATATCTATATCTAACTACATATTATTGGTTCTGTTTCTCTAGAGAACCCTGACCAATACAAGGCCATTATTCATTAAGCCTATTCAGACTTATTAAGCGTCTAAATGGCTCTTCATGCTAAGTAAGCTCTTAACACTAAGTTCTATGAGAAGAGCATGCATAATACTAAGTATCAATACTTAATATAATACTTAATACTAAGTAAGCATATTGCTCAGTTTATGTCTGCTGTCCTGATGCAATTATTAATAGCAACACTTCACTCTTGAAAGTGTACCACTACTGATGATAGTTTATATAGCCACCTGGTCATAAGGTGCCATGGGTGAAAGCTATCCAGGAGGCCAACAGACATAAACTGAAGTGTCTTTTAGTTTAGCAGAAGAGTAAGATAAAATACCTTTCTCTTTGTTCCTGAGGCTTTTGTTAACTTTTTTTTTTTTTTTTGAGACAGGGTCTTGCTCTGTCGCCCAGGCTGGAGTGGCATGATCATAGCTTACTGCAGCCTCCAACTCCTGGACTCAAGCAATCCTCCTGCTTCAGCCTACCAAATAGCTGGGACTACAATCGTGTGCCACCAGGCCCAGCTAATTTTTACATTTTTTGTAGAGATGGAGTCTCGCTATGTTTCCCAGGCTGGTCTCGAACTCCTGGGCTCAAGCAATCCTCCCGTCTCAGCCTCCCAAAGCTTGCTGGGATTACAAGCATGAGCTACTGCACCTGGCCCCTTTGTTGACTCTTCATTCTCATAATGTTTATGCCATTTCTCCAAGGGGACCACAGAAGGAAGGGCACTTTGGAGCCATTTTTACTCAGATCAATGCAAAGGTCATCAGGTGGACTCAGGGATCCATGACAGAGCAAAAAGAGGAAAAAGTCTCCCTCAAAGCCTACAAGGGATGACAAACGTGCTCTCAATCTGTGTCCTGAAGCAACTGAGGAGGAGAGTGAGAGGGGAAGCTCTTGCAGGCCACTTTTCAAAGATGAGCAGGGCCAGGTGCAGTGGCTCACACATGTAATCCCAGCACTTTGGGGGGCCAAGGCGAGTGGATCACTTGAGGTCAGGGGTTTGAGAACAGCCTGGCCAACATAATGAAACCCCATCTCTACTAAAAATACAAAAAATTAGCCGGACTTGGTGGTGGGCACCTGTAGTCTCAGCTACTCGGGAGGCTGAGGTGGGAGAATCGCTGGGACCCGGGAGGCAGAGGTTGCAGTGAGCCGAGAATGCACCACTGCACTCCAGCCTGTGAGACAGAGTGAAACTCCATCTCAAAAAAAAAAAAAAAAAAAAAAAAAAGGATGAGCAGCTCTCATTATAGGTTTGCTTCTCCTGCAATTAAATGCATATCTGGGCCACTCACGTGGCTCATACCTATAATCCTAGCACTTTGGGAGGCTGAGCAGGAGGATCGCTTGAGCCCAGGAATTCCAGAATAGCCTGGACAACACAAGGACAGTCTCATGTCTACAAAAAGAAAAAAAAAAAATAGCCAGTCATGGTGGTGCATGCCTGTGGTCCCAGCTACTCAGGAGGCTGAGGTGGGAGGATTGCTTGAGCCTAGGGGGTCAAGGCTGCAGTGAGACATAATCCTGCCACTGCACTCCAGCCTGAGCAACAGAGCAAGGCCCTGTCTCAAAAATAAATCAATGCACAAATGCTTAAAAATAAATAAATTCTGGGCTGGGCACAGTGGCTCAGGTCTGTAATCCCAGCACTTTGGGAGGCCAAGGCGAGCGGATCACGAAGTCAAGAAATTGAGACTATCCTAGCCAACATGGTGAAACCCCATCTCGACTAAAAAAAATACAAGAATTAGTTGGGCGTGGTGGCACGCACCTGTAGTCCCAGCTATTCAGGAGGCTGAGGCAGGAGAATTGCTTGAACCTGAAAGGCAAAGGTTGCAGTGAGCCAAGATGGTGCCACTGCACTCCAGCCTGGGCAACAAGAGTGAAACTCTGCCATAAATAAGTAAATAAATAAATAAATAAATAAATTCTGTAAACCCAGAATGATGGATGCCATTAGGGAAGGATGCACTTTGTACCATGGTCACTGCAACTTCACGTACAGGTTTAAGTCTCACTGCCCCTGCCTACCTTCAAATAAATTTCTCTCTTAAGAGGATAAAGAAACTAGCATTGTTTTAGCTCCTATCACATGCTAGGAAGTTTATACATATGCGTTACTTTTCACAGCAATCCTCTGCAGCATTAAAACTGCAATTTCCAGATGAGGAAACTGAGGCTCAGAGAAGTCCAGGGATTTGCCCAAAGACAAAGGATTTAAGCCTGAGTCCATCAGATGCCAAAGCCCTTGCTTCTTCCCTGACATCACTCCAGCAGGCTGGACTAGGCAGGTGAGATTTTGTTCTTTTTCTCATTGCAGGCTTGCTCCTTCTAGCTCTATGACTGTTAACTGATCTAGCTTTCTGGAAAAATGAGGTGACATTCCCATTGATCCCTAAGTGTCCATTCTTGGAGAGTTTTGTGTAAAGCATGGCCCTCTTCCTTTTCTATGGCAGACCCCACCTGTGAGGGGACACATAATGCCTTGGTATGACTGTGTTTATCAGGTCCCTTTTCTCCTGAATTATATGGCCATTAGGAAATAAATCCTATCAGAAGAGAAGAAACTAGAACCAGGGGGAAGGACACACATGAGCAGGCTGAGGTCGAGCAGTGCATTTTTTTCTTTTCTTTTCTTTTTTGGGAAGAGGGGTAGAAGTCTCACTCTGTCACCCAGGCTGGAGTACAGCGGCATGATCCCGGCTCACTGCAATCTCTGCCTCCCGGGTTCAAGCAATTATCATGTCTCAGCCTCCCTAGTAGCTGGGATTACAGGTGCAAACTACCACGTCCAGCTAATTTTTTTTGTTTTTGTTTGTTTGTTTGTTTTTTAGTAGAGACAGGGTTTCACCATGTTAGCCAGGCTGGTCTCGAACTCCTGACCTCAAGTGAGCCATCTGCCTCGGCCTCCCAAAGTGCTGGAATTACAGGCGTAAGCCACTGCGCCTGGACTAGAGGAGTATATTAGATGGGGTTCTTCAGAAACAAAGCCAACAGGATGTTAGAGGGGACAGAGGCCAGCATGCTGGAGACTGAGGAAAGAGTTGCAGTTCAAGTCCAAAGGTCATTAAGCTGGAGACCCAGAAAGAGCCAATGTCACAGTACAAGTCTGACATACCATCTAGTGCAGAATTCCTGTTGCTCAAGGGTGGTCAGCCTTTTGTCCTAGTCAGGCCTTCAACTGATTGAGCGAGGTCCACCCACATGATGGAGGGCAATTGCCTTTACTCCACCGATTAAAACGTAAATCTCATCCAAAACACCCTCACAGAAATCATTTTTAATATCCGGGCACCATGGTCAACTGAATTAACAGATAATATTGAGCATCACAAGCAGAGAGGAAAACACAGCTGGTGTCATCTCAAGGCGTCTCTTGGGCCAAGACCTTGGAGGAAGTAAGATTTCCTCACGGCTTCCATTCTTGACCCGATTCATTTTTTTCTGCTTTCCCTAGAATCTCTGCTCCTATGAAACTAAGGAAGTGTATATATAAAGCGTTCAGGGTATTTGTTGAGAAAGAGAGCAGACATATGACAAAGGGTGATTTGCTTCAAAGATGGGAGAGAGTGGGCTACATGTCTACACTGGCAAGAATGATCCACAGGAGGGAGAGAGGGAGAGGGAGAGGGAGTAATTCAAGAGGAACAGGCAAAGGAATCAAGACCTCTGGAGGAGCCCTGGGTAGAATCCCAGAACCCCAGAGTTAGAAAGGACTCTCAAGTCTCTACTCTTTTCAACCAGCAGAACATCAAGGTGAAACAACATAGGTAAGGCTACTTAGCTAGTAAACTACACAACCAAGAACCCCTGTCTTAGCAATGACCTGCTGTTTGTTGAGCACTTACCATCTGCCAGGATTTATTTTACAGAAAAGGAAACGGGCTCAGATAAGTGAGTTGTCCAAAGTTAGACAGCTACCAAGGGTTAGAACTGGAATTCAAACCTGATAATGTCTGATTCAGAAATCTGAACATTTACCGTCCACACTGGATAGCCTGCTGGCCAGGGTACCCCACATCCTGCAGAACTGAGTCCCTAAGTCTCTGGAACTCCTCATCTGTAGCTATTTATAGTCTCAGGGGAAACCAAAATGTCCTAACCTCTTGGAAGGTGGCTCAGACAGGAAGTGATGCTGTCTATATCTGTGACACACAGCCACACAGCATCTCAGAGTGGGAGATTAAGGCCAGATCCTTGGGAAAGTTCATCAGGAACACCACACGTACAAATGTGCACAGGTGTGCATGCACACACACACACAGATGCACACATGAACGTGCTCATGAACAGACGGCACAGATTTCCTATGGCTCTGTGAGGAGAAGGGGCTCTCAGCAGGACACTCCACCATCACCTGCTGAACACAAGCTGTTCCACCCCCTTGCTGAGCCTTGGAACCAGTGTGCGATCAGACATAAAAAAGCCCGGCTCCATTTTAGAGGCTAAATTGCCATCCAAAGAAAAGACTTCCTAGGACAACAGATTTCTCTGAGGAGAACACAAAAGAGTGAACAGGTGGTTTCCCATCCAAAAGCGTCACCCCTAACTTCCCCTCCAGACTCCAGGATGCCTGGTTAGGCCTGGAAAGGAAAAGACACGGCGCAAAATAGAGACATTTTTGGAAGTGCAAATGGAACTTGTGAATTGTTTGGCATTTTGTTTCAATAAAGAACATCTTTTGAAAAAGGTAGATGATGATGATGATGATGATGATGATGATGATACTACTACTTATGAAGCATAATAATAATGACTGCTGCAATTTATTGAGCACTTACTACATGCCAAGAACTGTGCTTCACATGCACTCTCTAATTTGGTCTTCACAACAACTCTTTGACTAGTAGTCTGTTCATGCTGCCATTTTACAGGGGAGAAAATGGAGGCTCTGAAAGGTTAATTCTCTTCCCAAAGGACACGAGCTAGTAAGGACAGTAGCTGGGGTTGAAACCTGAGTCCTGATTCTGATTCTGAGGCCTGTGCCCCTAATCTGTGTGTGTGTGTGTGTGTGTGTGTGTGTGTGTGTGTAGATGACTTAACATAAAAAGTAAGACACCTTGAGCAATTAACTCTCCAAGAAGCAAGACTTCAGGACACAGACTGAAGTAAAATTATCTCCTCTCTCTCTCCACTAACAGGTCCACACTTGGGGATATGCAGGTGAGCACCCACAGCTCCCTTGTACTCACAGGGCAAAGGTGTGGGACCCTCCATCCCTTTTCACTTCACCAGACTCTCCAAGCTTTCTGGACATTAGTGAAACATGGGTTCCTTGGCATCCAACTCCCTTTGTGATGCCCAGCTACTGCTTTCTCTAGATCCCCTCCAACAGCTTCCGTCACACTTAGAACAAAATCCAAAGCCCTCCTCTTGGCAAACAGGGCCCTGCGTGATCTGGTTGTGACTCCCCCTTCACATTTTCTATTCCAAGTACCCTCATCTATGCCATTCTCCCCACACTGACCTGCCCAAGCATGTTCAGAGGCTTTGCCCTTGCTCTTCCCACTGCCTGGAATGCCTGTCCTTGGGTATTCACGTGGCTCACTGTATTCAGGTACCTTGCCCAAATGCCACCTGATGAGAGAAGACTTCCCATTTACCTTCTCTCCAACAGCACCCTTCAGCCCCTCCACTCTCTGACCACTGAGCCCGCTTTATTTTCTTTCACAGCATTTATCACTACCTGATCTTCCATTGTGTCTGTATATGTTACTACCTCTCTCACCAACTAGAGGAGGAGCTCTGTGAGGACGGGGACAGCCCCTGGTGCTCACGCTTGTCTTAGCATGTAATATAGCACCTTGCCACTGAGGCTGCTCAACGAACACTGTCAAATGCACACCCAAGTCTCCAGGTTGCGTTCCCTTGCCCTATTTTACAATACAATACATGATGGGTTCTTTGACCCACACTAATTAAGCAAGAATTATCAGAAAAATGTCATTTTCTACTTCTTTTCAATCCTGCCTTTTTTTTTTTTTTTTTTTTGAGACAGGGTCTTGCTCTGTCACCCAGGCTGAAGTGCAGTCACGCAATCACAGCTCATTGCAGCCTCCATCTCCCAGGCTCAAGCAATTCTCCCATTTCAGCCTCCTGAGTAGCTGGGACCACAGACGCGCCACCATCTTGGAGTATATTTATTTTTTATTTTTGGTAGAGACAAGGACTCACTATGTTGCCCAAGCTCATTTCAAACTCTTGGCCTCAAGTGATCCTCCTGCCTTGGCCTCCCGAAGTGCTGGGATTACAGGCATGAGCCACAGCACCCAGCATGCCATTATCTTTATGCAACATCACACCACTCGTCCTAAAAAAAAAAAAGAAAAGAAAAACATCTTCCGACTAATATTCTCAGGCTCACTGTCATGTTGGAATGCACCTCAGCTGCCATTGCTCCAACTACATTTCATAGGTTAGGAAGATGAGGCCCAGACAAGTTAAGCCCCTTGTCCAAGATATCACAGCTGGTTAGGGATGTAGCAAACACTGAAATCCAGCTGTTTTTCTTTGTATTCTAGTCTCTAAAGAAGAGATGTGTAACTTGTAGCAGATACAAAGAAGACACATAATTTAGTCCTGGTCTCTTGGTATGTCCTCCAGTGGTAGAAAGAGAATTGGGAGTTTTCAGTTTTTCCTACTTTTCATTCCCTAAATTCGGAATACTTCTGTTTCCCCCACAGATTCCTCAAATCTGCTAGCCCAGATTCTCAAAGCCCCTAGCACAGAAACTAACGACTGCTCTAGAACTAAAGATTTGGTCCTCATGGTGCACAGGTAAAGCAATATTTAAGGAAAGATCATCACCTAGAGAACAGTGGGCAAGTTCCATAGTGGAAAAGAGGCACAGGCAGTTCAGACTTAGCATCCACAGTGTCTAATCTGGAAGACAGAGGACATGATGGGCTAAGCCGGCACTGATGCTCACCCTGTTCCCATGGGGACGCATCTGCAGTGTTTCGCCCACCAACTTGTCACGCTTGTCTAATGTTTATTTGACTTATCTATATATGGTGGGAAGTTGAGCAAAGAGTGTGTCAAGAGCCCAAGCAAAGACCAAACAGGATGGCCTGGGAAGAATAAAGACAAATCAATCCAGAGCAACTATGTGATCTCAAACAAAATAAGCAAGAAATAACTATTGATTTCCAAGAAGGGGGGAAAAAAAAGGAGGGAGGGGAGGGAAGGGGGAAAGGGAGAAGAGGGAAGAAGTGGGAGAAGAAAGAGGAGAAGGAGAAGGAGAATCCCTTGTCCAGCAAATACAGGTCACAGAGCACCTAACAGCTTTTCTCTATCCTGGTGTGGCAGAGCCTGGCACCGTCCCTGCAGTAGCCATTCTCTCCTTTCGGACTCATGGCTGTCCCACTAAAGACTACAATTCTAAGACTCCCTTGCAGCTGGATATGACCACAGGGTGAGATTCTGGCCAATGGGATGTGAATGAAATGTGCAATTTCAGGAGCTTGCCCTCTTCTTTCTTCCCCCTCCTGTCAGGGAAGCCTGGCTGTGATGGCACATCCTCTGCAGGCACGCGGGTGAGGACAACACTCCAAGGACAGCAGAGCTACAGGAAGAAAAGAGTAGGGGGCCCTAGCACAGGCGAGCTCCTCTGCCGGTCCCAGATCTTCTCCCTGGACTGCAATGTGACAGGGAAATAATCTCTCTTGTTTAAGCCACTATATTGCGGTGTCTTCTATTACAGCAGCCTAACTGACATTCTAACTAAAGCTCTTGGTTTCTGCACTCAATATTTAAACTTGTCCCACTCTCGTTGAATCTCTGACTTGCCCTGTCCACTTAACCCCACTCTCAGGAGATGATCTGATCTTCTGTTTCAGAAAGCAAAGAGAAGCCAGCATATGGGAACACTCAGCCTCCACCACGTAAGTTTTGCTGGTGACATCTGCACATACCTGCTCCTCCCATCCCTGATGGAACACTGTGGGAGTCCCTCTTCCTATTGTGGCCAGGATTTCCATCGGGGCTTTGGGTCCCATCCCTTCCTGCCCTTCAGGGTAATCTCATTATCAATCATCCCTTCTCTTTTACCATTCAGCCTCTCCCTCCCTCTTGACTGTTACCATGGCAGTTTTTTAACATGTTGATGTCTTTCCCATCTTAATAATAATAATAATAAAATACTAAGAACTTCCTTGATCACACACTAGCATGGCATATTTCTATAGCCTCCTCCATAGTACACAAAGAACTGTGTATGGATTAGTGGAGGAGAGGGTGCAGGAAGGGCTTTGTCCCCATGCTCCTTTCCCCCATACCTCTTTAGTCGGGCCACCCCTCCCCCCTGTCCTCTCAGCAGGTAATTCTGAGCACCATCATGCTTTCCTTGCCCTGAAAGGTACAGATCCCAGACGCTGGAGTTCAACAGCCCTACTTTGCCCTGCTACTCAGCCTGGCATGACCCCCAACTCCTGCACTTCAGTTTCATTGATCATAAAATGCAAGCAATGGATATGCTACCTCATAGGGTTGTTGTGAGGATTAAAGCATATATGTGTCTTTATCAGGATTTCTAGTTGCAATCCATAGGAATGAACTTTGGCTAATTTGGGAAGAATAGGGATTGTTAAAAGGATTTTGGAGACCCCAGATCTCCAGTAAGGCTGGAGAACAGGTTTGAATACTATGTTGCCAGGAATAACCCCCAAAAATCACATCACAGAGCTAGTCCCCTGAAGAAACCTCTGCCAAGCCACGGCCGCTGTCCCCAGACACACTGCTCACTGGCCCCACAGCAGCAGTGACGGCTGCCATCACAAGTGGGAAGTCACTGCCATAGGCCCCTCTCCCTCGCCAGAACGGATCCTGAGCAGTCGCAGCCTCAGCCTGATAGCAGCTGCTGATTCACAGCCTGGGGTGGGTGCACTGGCAGAGCCTGGGTCTCATGCCAGCATCCTAGCTGCAAAGGAAATGGGGAAAGCAAGTTATCTGGTATATTCAGCTTCTGTACTATGCGCATTGGTGAGGACGAGTATCCTATAGTTGGAGGAAGTGTGTTCAGCTACCAACAACCAAAAAGAATGACTAATATTCACTAAACAAATGAAATATTTATCCCAGTACTTGATGTGTTATCCTTCACCATTGTACTTTACTTTACTCAAGTCTGTGTTGAGACCATCAGGCCGGCTTAGTGGCTCATGCCTGTAATCTCAACAGTTTGGGAAGAAGGGGAGGGAGGATTGCTTGAGGCCAGGAGTTTGAGACCAGCCTAGGCAATATAACAAGACAGTGTCTCTACTAAAAAAAAAAAAAAAAAAAAAAAAAAAAAATTGGCCAGGCATGGTGGTGTGCACCTGTGGTCCTAGCTACTCAGAAGGCTGAGGCAGGAGGATGGCTTGAGCTCAGGAGTTGGATGCTGCAGTGAGCTATGATGGTGCCACTGCATTCCAGCCTGGGCAACAGAGCAAGACTTTGTCTCTTAAAAAAAAAAAAAAAAAAGCCAGGCACAGTGGCTTACACCTGTAATTCCAGCACTTTGGGAGGCTGAGGTGGGTGGATCACCTGAGGTCAGGAGCTCAAGACCAGCCTGCCCAACACGGTGAAAACCCGTCTCTACTAAAAATACAAAAATTAGCTAGGCGTGGTTGCACGTGCCTGTAGTCTCAGGTACTCGGGAGGCTGAGGCACGAGAATCGCTTGAACCCAGGAGGCAAAGGTTGCAGTAAGCCAAGATTGTACCACTGCACTCCAGCCTGGGCAACAGAGTGAAACTCCATCTCAAGAAAAAAAAAAGAATATCATGTGGTAAAAATATTCATAACCATCCCCCTCTTTCCCCCAGCAACAGAACTTTCCAATAAAACCTACCTGTCCCCACATCCCAGTATCTCTTTTTATTTTTTTCTCCAAGGAACTAATGGCTATCTGATAAACTTGTGCTAAATATGGATGACTGAAAATTGGCTAGTTGGTGTCTGATTCTTTTCTACATCTTCCTGTGTTCATAGGAGATTCCAGGAGTCACAGAGCTTCCACCCAAAGGGATTTCAAGCAGCTGTGAAATTTACCTCAGGGAGATTTTGGTCAGCAGGAAGGTCTTTTGACTGAGACAACTGCTATTCAGTAAATAACCTTGGCTAAATTGATGTCACCAACTCCTTGTCAACCCCATAGGTTTGAGCACATCTTACATACTTTCACACACTTTATCTCACCCGATCTTCCCCCAAAGCCCCATGTGATCTTCAGGATGTTATCATCTGCAGTTGAAGAGATGTCCAGAAAGGCTTAATGAACTTCCCAAGGGACTAAATTTGGTAAACAGAAGTAACACTAGGCCAGATGTGGAGGCTCACACCTATAATCTCAGCACTTTGGGAGGCCAAGGCAGGAGGATCGCTTGAGACCAGAGTTTGAGACCATCCTGGGCAACATAGCAAGACTAGAGTCTCTACTATATATATATATATTTGAGACGGAGTCTCACTTTGTCTCCCAGGCTGGAGTGCAGTGGTATGATCTCGGCTCACTGCAATCTCTGCCCCCCAGGTTCAAGCAATTCTCCTGCCTCAGCCTCCCAAGTAGCTGGGACTACAGGTGCATGCCACAATGCCCGGCTAATTTTTATAATTTTTTCTTTTTGTATTTTAGTAGAGACGGGGTTTCACCGTGTTGCGCAGGCTGGTCATGAACTGCTGAGCTCAGGCAATCCTCCCACCTCGGCCTCCCAAAGTGCTGGGATTACAGGCATGAGCCACTGGCACCTGGCCAAAATATTTTTTAAAATAGCCAGGCATGGTGGGGTGTGACTGTAGTCCCAGCTACCTGAGAAGCTGAGCGGGAGGATTGCTTGAGCCCAGGAGTTCAAGGCTGCAGTGAGCTATGATTGTACCGAATACTACAGCCTGAGCAACAGAGCAAGACCCTGTCTCTAAAAGAAAAAAAAAGTAATAATAAGACTAAAACTAGACCCAGTGTCCTGATTCCTGGCCAAGCGCTCTTTACTTTTTACAAATTCCAGCTGCTCTTTTTTAGGCGGAGAAAATCCCAGTGGCGTCAGTGAATAAAGGAACAAAGGAATCCAGGAGAAAGTCCTTGGGAGGCTGGCAGGGGAGAATAAACAAACCAGGAATGATCCCCTTCTTTAGGAACATCCGATTTGCTGTGACTTAACTCTGAATGTTTTCAAATTTCTGATTCCAAAACATTTACATTCACCAGGAGTACTGAATGTAATTACTTCCTTTTTGTCTCAAAAATTGCAAAAATTAGGGGATGTACAACAACCACAGAAGGAATTCAGGAGCTGAGGTGAAAAGGGGTAGCACCCAATCTGCAAAGCCAGTGTGAGCCTTTTTAGCCACAGCACTGGGGAAGCTGCCATCTTTGAGCTCCATGATTAAAGCAACTGCAAATTAGTTTCAGCAAAGGTCTTTCCCCTTAAATTGAAAAGCACCGTGTAATGGAATTTCATAGACGCTGCTTTGGAAATGACTTCATACCTCACTCTGTTCAGAGCTGAGAGGTGGCCACATGCCATGAATCATAAGAGGCTGAGGCTCTCGTGGGGCTGCTGAACCATCCTCTGACTTCAACATCTAGATGCTCACAGACAACTCGCCCCCATCCGTTAACCTAGGAAGGGAATTACTCATCTCAGAGCACTGGAGTCACTTCTGCATGATTAGTAATCTTCTCTTCCCCCAACTCAGGCTACTTACTTGCAAACTGTGCTTTGTACCACAGTCAGGCTTCTAGGGGTTGCTAGCTGCAAACAGATTGCCCAGGTACATGCATTTTAAGTAAAAGGCTTTGAAAAGCTATGGGATTTGGGGGCTCTAGGAAGATTTCCAATAGAAATGATAAAGTCAAGCTGACAAAGATACATACTGAATGCCACGCTGTTTTCACTGACCACCTTCGCTTTCTTGGGGTACTCTGTGAGACTCACCTTTCCAAATTGTTGGCAGCTTTAGGGTCAACCAAAGCAGGCTGCATTTCAGTGTCAAGTCTGATTGATTAATATTTTCAAACAGCCCAAATGTTTAATACATTTATGCACAAAAAATGTATGAACTTCTACTATGTGCCAGGCACTATGTCAGGCCCTAAGTTACAACTGTAAGCAGGACTATCAATCACAGTTCTCATGGTGCTTACAGTCAAATGATGGAGACAGGATGTATTCAAATAATATGACGCATGTAAAATTGCAATTATGACCATAACTGAAAGTCCCTAGACTTTCAGGGAATCCGGACAGAGCCCAGGAGAGGGGAATTAGGCCTGGTCAGGGTCTAATTAGACCAAGTCAGCCCTAAGAAAGTGACCCTTGAGCTGAAACTAAAAAGTAAGGAAGAGCTAACCAAATGGAGAGAGAAGAGGAAAGCATTGAGGCAGAGGACATAGTGTGGGCAAAGCCCTAGAGTGGCAGGGGCATGGTAAGGACTGGAAACAGAGCCCATATGAATTAAGCTTAATGAGTGAGGGGAGCCTGAGGAAGAGGCAGACCCTCAGGGTTCCACAGGACACCCAAAGGAGTTCTGTCTCTGTTTACAATGCAAATTGCATGGCATGGAAAAGTTTTGAATGGAGGTGAGGGCGGAAAGGTGGCCTCATCCAATTGGAAAATGTCCCTCTGGTTGCAGCATGGAAGTTGTATTGGGTTGGGGCTCATAAGCTGCTTGCCAAAAACCCATGAAGGGAAGTAGGTGTTTAAAGTTTTCCCTGCCCTGATGGTGACCTGATTCACCCAGAATCACAAGGCCAATCACACAGCCAGCTCAGGTATTCAGGACACCAGCCTCCTACCACAAAGCTCCTTCTACTACAGCATTGCTTGGTAGTAGCATAATTTTCAAGATATGATGTTATCACCTGGGCAATAAGTTGGTAAACCAGGAAGCACATCCTTTCACCTCTCAGGGAAGCTACCCACTGACACAGGTAACAGCACTGACAATAATCAGCATTCAAGTACCAAGCCCAATAGCGGGGTCATCACCACCCACTTGGTAGTCTCTTTTCCAGCTATCTCTATCTACATACCCCCTGTGTAGGAGAGATGTTCAAGTGTGTGCTCTTACAAATGATAATAATAATTTTTAAAATTTAACCTCCAGTCATTACCTATGTGCTTAAGCATTGGTGTTGAGGAAGAAAGCAGGTTACCAAAAGGACCAAGCTATTTGAACACATTCCAGGAACAGGAACTAGGGCTCAACTTTTGTGGTGATTTATTTGCTCAAGAGTTAAAGTACATTGTGCTCATTCTGTTAAATTATTTCACATTTGTTAATCTTTTAATTAAAACATCTACTTAAGGTAATGGTATTGTAAATGTTTAAACTGTTATCACTATGTTTTTCTATTTATAACAACTGTGTTGTAACCATACTACACAGATACGGTCCCCCCAGAGACCCTGCCCCTTTCTCCTCTGCACAGTCAGCCAGAGTGGCTCATATGTCCACTCTCCCATTGTTTCAGTTAAAAAATCATAATTATACTACCCAGAAGGAGGTGCTTATGAGCTCATCAGCATCCTTTGACCACATCAGCACAGATTCAGTTATTTTAGAAATCAGGGTTCTGCACAAATGAAAGGGAAGACAGAGAAGCCTTGATTGGGAGACAAAGGAGGGTGGAGAGAAAAAAAGGCAGACCCAGAGGTACCTGTAGTGGCAACTGGCAGACTCAAAGGCATCAAGTGCCAGGAATGGGAGGTACCAGATCTGGTACACCCTTGGCTTACCCTTGGCTTGTCGGTGTGGCAGGGAAAAACACATACTCAACAAACCCTATTTCCTTTTCCTCCTGGGAACATGCCTACATGACAATTCCATCTACCCTTTCAGATAGGTGAGGCCAGGTGACTTCTACCCAATAGAGTGTAAGCAGAAGTGATGTATGCCAGGCCTGGCCCATAAAAAGCTCTGGCAGAATCCTCCTTGCTCGATCCCCCCACCCTCCTGACAAATGGAGAAGCCTCCATTGACTTAGAGCAGAGGTTCTCAATTCAACCAGGGGCCATTTTGTCCCTTCCCCCAGGGGCATTTGGCAATGTCTAGAGACATTTTGCATTGACACAACTAGAAGCATGTCCTACTGGCATCTAGTGGGTGGAGGCCAGGGATGTGGCTAAACACTCTACAGTGCACAGGACAGCTCCCACAGCAAAGAATCATCCAGCCCCTAAATGTCAACAGCACTGCTATTGAGAACACTGAACTAGCGGAGGCAGAGCCACTAGGTGGGTTCTTGAATGACTGCCTGGAGCAGAGTGCCACATCCGCATGTGTGCACCCACATACACACCCGTGCACATACATGCATGCACACACATCACACGTAGGCACATACACACACACATGCACACACACTGACCTGTATGAGCTAGGAATTTCAATAAGAAATAAACTTCCATTGTGTTAAGTTGCTGAGATTCAGGGATAATAGCAGCTAGCATTATTTACTTTAGCAAATACAATCACCAGGGGTTAATCTTTCCATGGAGGACAAGCATGCCCTTAGCAACAGCTGCCTCACTTGGCAGGTACAGTGAAGGCTTCTGGAATAAAGAAGTGAAGGGCAATGGAGGCCTGGCCCTGTCCTTCAGTCACGAGGCCCACAAGGCAATGGGGGTAAAAAGGCCTAGGGTACAGGGGGAGTTTCAGAGCTCTTTCACTCTTCATGACCGGAGGTGGCACCTTTGGGAAGAAGCTTAACAACTCAGCCCAAGAACACAATCCGAACCCCATGCCTACCCAGGAGAAACATAAGAACAGCCAGAGGCAGCATCAGCATTAACCCCTGTCTTCTTCCTCTCTCCCTCACTCTTTTTTTGTCTGACAGGGACTTGCTGATAATAATCAACAAGGTCCTTTTGGTGTATGGGCCGGTCTTGCTGTGACTAATAAGATGATTGGTTGTATATATCCTCTTTATGGTTGTTCATTATATCACCCTAACATAAACTAATTTAATTTCAGTGGGATAATTAGGGTATTTCTAATCTAACTGATAGTCTGAATGAAATGAGATTCTCAGAGGGAGATTTGTGTATCAGGAGACTGGTGACCTCCGGCCCCAATTTTCACACAATGTATTAATCTGACAGCCCGACTTCCCAGGCACACTGCATCCGTATATTTCTGAGCCTGTGGGTTACAGAGCACAACCGCAAATGAGATTACTTTATTTATAATGAGATTTCCTTGGGCTCAAGGAGACAGATCATAATATTTTAACTGAGGCCTTCAGCCTGACAGAGCATCCATACGTTAACTCAAGCCCTGAGACGCAAATGCATCAAAGAGGGAGTGAGGCCCTGTCTAGGGTCTCAAAGACGAAGCTCAGCAGGAGAAACAAAAATGGAACCCTGTGAGATGTATGCCTCACTGGGACGAGTCAGGGCCACCCCCACAGGGGTGAGGGCCACTGGAAGACCCCTGGCTCTCACCTGTTCCCTTGAGGAGGCTGCAGAAAGAATCTGCTCATTACGTCTGAAATGTGGGGACAAGGAAAGAGACTGCTGGAAAGAAAAGGCAGTAAAGGACCAGGCACGGTGGCTCATGGCTGTAATCCCAGCACTTTGGGAGACTGAAGGGGGGTGGATCACCTGGGTTCAGGAGTTCAAGACCAGCCTGGCCAACATGGTGAAACCCTGTCTCTACTAAAAATACAAAAATTAGCCGGGACCAGTGGTGGGCACCTGTAATCCCAGCTACTCAGGAGGCTGAGGCAGCAGAATTGCTTGAGCCCGAGAGGCAGAGGTTGCAATGAGCCAAGATGGTGCCACTGCACTCCAGCCTGGGCGACAGAGCCAGACTCTGTCTCAAAAAGCAAAAAAAAGCAGATGAGGCTGGCGGGGGTCAGGCCAGCACTCTGAGCAAGCAGGGGTGCAGGAGACCTACTGCCTGTCCCCACCCCCCCAGAACATCCCCCTAGGAGCAGAATCAGCTCACCTCTGTCCTCCAGGCAGGCTCCAAACCTTACAATTAGAGCCACTCTTTTATGTTAGTCATTGGAGGCAGGATGCTGGCTCCTAGGAAAATCTGCTACTGAAAACACTCCTCATTCATTCACTGAGTGCCCACATGTGCCAGGCACTGCTCGGGCCCAAAACAGACAGCCTAGTTCCAGGCTCCTTCCATTCTTCTGGTTTTATTGCTCAAAACTTCTTGGTAAATCTCTTTTAGAGTTTAATGTGAGGTGGGAAAAAAAGTCTGTTTCTCTGGAAGAAAAACTGTTTTCTTTCATGTGATAATGAGAATTATGTAGCTCATCTCATCTTGTTCCCCTTGTTTTCTTGGGTGCCTGGAAGCTCAGAGATGAATGTCAGGCAGTAGCAGCATTAGCTTAGGATTTGGGACGTATTTTCCTTCTTATTTTCTATTTCCTTATTTTTTCAAATAAAGTGGAAAAGCTTTATTTAAATGCATCATTTAACAAAACACTTCAATTTGAAAATAATGTATTTTATTTTTTCAAATAAGCCAAAATAGAAGCATTGACTTACAAAAAGCTACTGTTAAAATTCTTTTAGTGGCTCATGCCTGTAATCCCAACATTTTGGGAGGCTGAGGTGGGAGGACTGCTTGAGCAGAGGAGTTTGAGACCAGCCTGGGCAATACAGCGAAACCCTGTCTCTAAAAAAAAATTTTTTTTTTGAGATGGAGTTTTGCTCTTGTTGCCCAGGCTGGAGTGCAATGGTGTGATCTCAGCTCACTGCAACCTCCGCCTCCCAGGTTCAAGCGATTCTCCTGCCTCAGCCTCCCAAGTTAGCTGGGATTACAGGCACCTGCCACCACACCTGGCTAATTTTGTATTTTTAGTAGAGATGGGGTTTCTCCATATTGGTCAGGCTGATCTCAAACTCCTGACCTCAGGTGATCCATCTGCCTTGGCCTCCCAAAGTGCTGGGATTGCAGACATGAGCCATCGCGCCCAGCCTTTTTTTTTTTTTTTTTTTTTTTTTAATTAGCCAAGCATGATAGTTTGCGCCTGTAGTCCCAGTTACTCAGGAGGCTGAGGTGGGAGGATCGCATGAGCACAGGAGGTGGACACTGCAGTGAGTTGAGATCGCACCACTGCATGCCAGCCTGGGCAACAGAGCAAGAGACTGTCTTAAAAAAAAAAAAAAGTCCTTAGTAAGTGTTTACTAGGTGCCTAATTAATAACTGCCCTCTGGTCGGCATGTGGCATGGGTCCTTTCCTAAGCACTTCATGTCTCGGAATAGCCCCCTGACATAAGCACTAGTACTATCCCCACTTTAAAGATAAGGAAATAAGGCAACGGAAAAGCTAAGTAGTTTGCCCAAGATGGCACATTCAGTAAGGAGTAGAACCAGGACTAAAGGGGTAGTCTGACACAAAGGCTGCCCTCTTACCCACTGCCCCTCAGCATATGCAACATACTGGGCTAGGCAGTAAAACATGTATGTGACATATACTTGATGCCTCCCCAGCTGCCTGGCATCCTCTGAGCCCCACTTTACACTCCAGCCATTGGTGCAGTGACCAGCCTGCTCAGGTATGACCTGCCAGCACCTAGCCGTGGCAGTAGGGAGAATCTTTGGCTTTCCCCCCTGGGGTGTCTCTCCCCCAACCTCATGGGAGCCTGGCAGAATCTGCTCAATGATTCTGACATGTTTACACATTTGGAAAAGAGAGAGAGCTCACACCCACGAGCCAAGCCTTGGCCAATGGAAGATGGAGCCAGTAGATAAATGTTCCCCATTTCTGTCCTGTGAGCAGAGAATTCTCAGGCCGGTTCCACACAGCTCCTCAGGGATCCTAGGGGGATTTAGCCCCTGGGGCCCACACTGTTCATTGGCTCAGGAGTGCTAGGTTGGTCCTCATCTGTCTCATTCACTTTTCTTGACCCCTCACTCTTTTTCCTTGAAATCAATTTCTAAAAAACAACCTTTATGCAAGATCTTAGCTCAGCTCTGCTTTTGGGGTAAATCAAGGCTAAGACACTACAGTTCCTTGTTTGAGGAGTTCAGATTAGGGTGACCCATCATTACAAGGGGAAAAATTCAGTAACAGTGCATAAGAATTTATGATTAAGTAGCTAAAAGATCAACTCAAGCTATGAAAATACAAGAGTGCAGAGAAGAGAATGCGGAAATTATTGTAGGAAACTAAAACAATTTTTTTTTTTTTTTAGACAGGGTCTCACTCTGTCACCTAGCCTGGAGTACAGTGGCACAATCACGGCTTACTGCAACCTTGAGCTCCTGGGCCCAGGTGATCCTCCCATGTCAGCCTCCTGAGTAGCTGGGACTACAGGTGCCTGCCACCACACCTGGCTAATTTTTGTATTTTTCAAAGACAGGGGATTTCACCATGTTGCCCAGGCTGCTCTCAAACCCCTGGGCTCAAGCGATCCACCCACCTCAGCCTCCCAAAGTGCTAGGATTACAGGCGTGAGCCACCGCGCCAGCCTACAATAAAATTTTACTGGAGCATGGCCATGTTATTCATTTACGTGTTGTCTATGGCTATTTTCCTATTACAAAAACAGAATTGAGTATGTGCAACACAGACCTATGTATGGCCCACAAAGCTTAAAATATTTACTGTCTGACTGTTTATGGAAAAAGTTTGTGGGCCAGGCACTGGGGCTCATGCCTGGGCCAGCACTTTGGGAGGCTGAGGCAGGATGATCACTTGAGGTCAGGAATTTGAGACCAGCCTGGCCAACATGGCGAAACCCCGTCTTTACTAAAAATACAAAAAATTAGCCAAGTGTAGTGGCGCACGCCTGTAATCCCAGCTACTCGGGAGGCTGAGGCACGAGAATCGCTTGAACCCAGGAGGCAGAGGTTGCAGTGAGCCAAGATCATGCCACTGCTCTCCAACCTGGGCGACAGAGCAAGACTATGTCTAAAAAAAAAAAAAAAAAAAAAAAATGACAAACAAACAAAAAAACAAGTTTGTGGACTCCTGATATAGAAAATCCAGAGTCCTATGGAAAACAGGATATGGGCACAATCCTGTTTGATGGGTGGTGGTTGGTATAATCAGACAAAGGTAGAAAGAGACTGTAGAAGAACAGGAGCAAGAATATTCCAGCTAGAGGCAATGGCTTAACCAAAGGCAGACAGGTGAGAAGCAGGTGGTCACAGGCAGTTTACTATTGCAGGAGAGGAAGAAACCACAGTGGCAGTGATGGCACATGAGGCTCCAGGCAGAGGTTTCTTTAAGTTCTCTGATGCTGGGTTATTTCTCTCATTTTAGGATATTTCCTTCAATAGCCAGATGCTGTAACAAAGAATATCCCCAGAGCCTGGTATGTACCTTCTACTGAAGGGAGTTTATGTGAAGTTTGTACCATTTACGTTCTTCTGATGAGCAGTGGGAGCCTCTGCTCCTAAAGCCACATTCTTTGCACCTGGGCATTCCTGACATGAAAGAGCCACCCTTTTGCCTGCCTGGGGTATGCCAGCTCCTGTCTTCTGCTCCTGCTGCTGCTAAACCAGCCACAGCTGAGTTGTGGCCATGGCAGTGAGAGTCCACTGGGTGCTCTAATGAGGTCTCCCTAGTCCGCCTGACTTGTGGTTTCCAGGTCTGAGGATCCAGTAATGTGTGGCAAGAACAATCATGGAAGACTTGCTGCACAGCCCAGTAGACAACACTTCTTTATACCATTGGAAAAGCGTGTCCTGGGTGATCCAGCAAGGTCGAGAGCAAGTTACTTTGTTTAGTTCTTTCAAGAAACATTCACTCAAGCCAAAATATATGCCAGGCAGGGTAATATATTGATCAAGATACTATCCTCCCTCAAGGGGCTCACAGTCTACTGGGGGAAATCGACATGCAAACTAACCCACACCCCAGTGGGGGAAATGCTGCTCTATGACTCCTTGGGTCACACGATGGGGTAAGGAAAGGAAATGGCTCTGCCTGTGGGAAGGTCAGGGAAAGCGCTGGGAGAGAAGATGCTCAACTAGCTTCCCCAGAAGGCCCTGGGGACAGTGCAGTCCCGGCATGTGCAAAGCTGAGAAGCTGTGAATCACGCGTCTCACCTGGGGAAATGCTCGGAATGATGGTTTGCTCACCTAAGCATGACCTAACTTCCACTACACATCTGTCTGATTTTCAAAGAACTGTAAGGCACTCAAATGCCGTAAGCTGGAACATATTTTAGGATCTCGTGGGGCTCCAGGTTCATTGCCACAAACATCAGTTATTACTGCACTGATAAATGAAGAAACAACAGTTAGTAGAGCTTTCTGGTTGACTGATTTCAGATAAGCCCACTTTTTCCTTTGCCCATATGTAGACAGAACCAATAAAATGGATCTAAACTCTACACAAGGTCAGTCTCCTTGATCCTGATGAAGGAGGTCGGCACCCACCCTCTGCAAGCTTTGGCTTCCTCTGGAGCTTTGGCTTCCTCTGGAGTCAGAGAGGTCATGCCGCTTCTCCAATGGGGGTATCTTGTTTTCTGTATGTGTATTGCTTTAGAGCATGATGCTGCAGAATTCAGTTGTAAGGTGTTGCTCCCCTCTGGCACTCTCTAAAAACTTGTTGACTAGCTCTAAGAGGAGGGAAAAGGTAATCCAGTAGATGACACAAGAATCGTATCAGTTCTATAATGGGCTGGGTGCAGTGGTTCAGGCCTCTATTTCCAGCACTTTGGGAGGCCAAGGCAGGAGGATCACTTGAGGCCAGGAGTTCAACATCAGCCTGGGCAACATAAAATTTTTTTTAAATTTAGCAGGGCATGGTGGCTTGCACCTGTAGTCCTCACTACTCAGGAGGCTGAGGTGGGAGGATCGCTTGAGCCCAGGAGTTTGAGGTTACAGTGGGCTGTAATTGTGCCACTGCACTCCAGCCTGGACAACACTGTAAGACCCTGTCTCTAAAGAAAAAAAAATTATATTAATATAATGGCCATCATTCTTTGATTGTCAGGCACCGTGTTAAGAGATTTATAAACATTATCGCAGTTAGACCTCACAAGGAAAGACTCATTCATTCCTTTAAACAAATGAGGAAACTGAGGCAGAGAAAGGATAAATACCTTGGTTCACACTAGTTATAGAGCAGGGACCAGACACATCTGTCTGGTTTCAGCCCAAGCTCTTTAACAGCTAAGTGGTGCTGCTTCCTACAGGTAAAAAAAAAAAAAAAAAAAAAAAAAGCTGTGTTGCTTTTACTTATTTAAAAGCAGACTTGCTCTTTGCTGCCATGTGAAATTAAAATATAGATCTAATCCTTGCTTTTCATTTGAAAATAATTTTTTAAGGCAACTCTTAATTAAACCAATAACAGGCTACTTGCCCTCCTTCCAAAATGCCAGGTTGGGCTGGTGGGGTAAAGAGAGACCTAAAATAAGCCTGTCCTGAGTCACCCTAGAATGGCTGTAGGTAGTGGCAGGCCTGGAAAGTCTAGTAAGAGCCACTAGTTAATCACGTAAGACAAATCCGTGTTCTTTCTTCCAGTGACTGAAGGACAGCGGGCAGGGATGCTATGAGGAGCTGCTGCAGAGAAAGGGACAGGACACCAGGCAGCCTCCCTCCACAGGAAGGTCATCTGCCTGCTTGCTCTCAGCTCCAGTCCTACCCTTCCATGATCTGCTTTTATTTTAGGGGCACTAGGATCCCCCCAAGGCCCCTTGCTAGCTGGCTTCTGATTTGGTCCTAGCAGTGGGAGGCACTGGGGAAGTTTGGAAGGCAAGAAGAGGGGAAGGAAGGACTCTTCCTTATTCCAGCTCTGTCAGAAATCCTCCAGCAGCAGTCAGCTATGGGCGCCAGCTTCCCCGGCAGCTCATAACAGCCTCCTCCATCCCAGCCCCAGCACTTAGCATCCCCTCTTCATTCCCAGCACTGACTCAGCACAGCCCTTCCTCCAGGGTCCCAGCATCCACCCAGGATCCCGTTCTCTGAAGTTCTGGGCTCTGGTAATATTATGTTCTCTCTGTTGTTCCCCCAGCACTAAAAGTAAGGTTTTCTACAGTTGCCAATCTCTGTATTATATCACTGTCTTTTTGTTTGCTCTTTGAGTTCTTCCAATAACTGTGTTGCCAAATCTCTGTATTCAACTCCTTCTGTTTGAAAGACCTAGAGAAGTTTCTGTTTTCTTGACTGGACCCCAGCTGACATGCTCCATGTATATGTCCATAATTGTTAGAAAAGATATTTCCAGGACTTTCACTGACTCCTCCCTCACCATCCTGATTGTCCTGTTTGGGGCATACTCCCCTAGCTTTGGTCCTACCTAGTAATGAAGTCTACAGTTTACTGACCACTTATTATGTATTTTGCAAATATTATTACACTTAGTCATTATGCCTAACACAGGGAGCTATACAATATTTTAAAGAAATTAATTAAAAACCCTAAAGTTGGCCGGGCACAGTGGCTCACACCTGTAATCCCAACACTTTGGGAGGCTGAGGTGGGTGGATCACGAGGTCAAGAGATCGAGACCATCCTGGCCAACATGGTGAAACCCCATCTCTACTAAAAATACAAAAATTAGCCAGGCAGGAGAACCGCTTGAACCCAGGAGGCGGAGGTTGCAGTGAGCCGGGATCGCGCCACTGCAGTCCTACGGAGTGAGACTCTGTCTCAAAAAAAAAAAAAAAAAAAAACACCCTAACACTGAGGTCACATGGCTATCAAAGAGAATGAGTCGACACAGGAACTGAGGAAGTAGCCCAAGCACTTCACTCTACTCTCCTGCCTCCTCTCTTATCTCTTTTGCAAAGGTCTGCTCTGGGCTCTTTGATCTGTGCTTTCCTACCTCTTTTTTTTTTTTTTTTGTCTCCTAGTCCTTTCTCTCTACTACCTGAGTAAAATGTTTATCTTTTAAGAGGCCCCCTACTTCCTGCCCTCAAAGGGACTAAGTACTGACTACTTGGTACCTGAAGATGGGGATTCTTTTCTACTCTCTCAGACCTTGCTAGTAGTCTAGGCTCATCCCAGTAACTCAGCCATCTCCCATGGCCTAGCCTTTTCTCATTGGCTCAGTCCACTCCCCTTAGCCCTGCCCCCTCCTACTTGTAGATCCTTCTCCAAAAGTGGTCTAGCCTTCCACTATTTGCACGGCAGGAGATCTGGTGCCAACTCTCCCCTGATGGGGGTGCAGGCCCTGAGAGGTAAAGCATGAGAGAACATGAAAAAGCTTAATAAACATCCTAAGGAAATCTGCTTTAATGGTTATTTAGGAAAGAACTGCAGTTACCACAACAATGGCTGACATGCAGATACATACATACATACCAGTAAATATTCCAAAACAGTCTATCCTCCTTAGGAGTTTCAAGATTTCCCTGACAATATTTACGTATACTGTTGGCTCATTTGGTGAACTATTTTTGAATAAGTAATGCAAGGGTAAATATCAGTCCCTAACAAAGAGAACTTAAACATAATTTGTAAAACAAACTGATGATGCCAAGTTGCTGGCACCTAGATGCCCATTTTCATTGTTTCAGATTTGCCTATCGAGGCTAAGATGGAAATGGAGAAAACTAACATTGATTTCTTTTAAGGGAGAATAGTTAACAATGACTCAGCCTGCACATTTTGTCAAGCACTGTGCTCAGAGCTTCGGGTGCCTTATCCCATTTAATCCTCATAACAATCCAGTGAGGTAGAGTCTAGAATTCTTACTGTTTCCATGTTACAGATAAGGCAACTGAGTCTTAGACAGATTAAGAAACTTGTTCCCAGGCATTGCTGGAGAAAGCAGGTGTCACCTGACAGTTTATCTGTGGGGGCTGCACCCTTCACCACCACACCACCTGTCTCCCCTCACTGGCCAGTCCTCCGTTACCTCCTGGCACAGCTTTCTTTTGGCAGTTTGGCCCTGAATACACTTCAGGATAAGTTCCTTGGTTGTGATAAGCAGGGCCCACGATCTCTGACAGCTGTTCCCCGCTCTTCATCATCATCTGAAACAATCAGTAAGCATTAGAGAGTACTTTTCCCTTTACAAAGGTGATAATTAGATAACAAGCTGAGATTAAAGTAATTACAGTTAGACAGCTGGCGAGGCAGCACAGTCATGTTGAAATATTGTTGGTACTTCAGCATCTGGTTCTAATAACAGCATAGGCTAAAGGATTTTACATTAATTACAGAACATAATTTAATATAAACATATTTAATTACAATTGATGAGCGATAAACTGTTCAAGAATGACTTAACCCGTTCCGCGTGTCAAAGTGATGGGAACTTGGGGCAGTCTGTGGCCGGTTCCACCGTCTTTCTCCCCTCCCTACCACGTCCTCCACATCCCCCTGGCACCCCCTCCTGGACAAACCCCCCTTCCCAAAAAGGAATGTTCTAGGAAATGATGTGGCTCATTGATTACCCCATGGGTGTTTGGCCACCCTTAGAATGCCAGGAGAAAAGGAGGCTACAGGGCACCGCAGTCTGCGATGCATCACTGTGGCGCAACCCTCCTCTTCCTCTCATTGCCCTAAATGAGACAATTCGCCACTCCTCACCTGCTCTTCCCACGCTCTCACACCTTCATGGGGTGCTAGGTTTGCTTCCAACAGTCCACGAACAACCTATTAAACAGTCTGCAGATCTCATAGAACAAGTTTAAAGGTATATCCATTTTCTTTATGAAATCATGACTACAAAGTCCCTGGGCACAACAGTCAGGGTATTTTCACAATTTAAGAGCCAGTGTGTAACACCTGGAGACTTCTACCTCTGACAGAGCATTATTCCATCAGGAATTCTTCCTTACCTGCCACCTAGCCCCATCTCTACCCCCAAAACTGGCAGAAGCTGACCCTGGGTGAAGCAGTTTATAACACCGGATCGCACAGACATGCTCTCCACTGAATAAAGGCCTCAACCACCATTAACTGCACATTGTCTTTCCACAAGCCCCTTTGTGAATGGAAGACATTTGACAGCCACAAAAGCCAAACAGCACTAGGTCTCACTCGTATTGAGGTAACCCAGGAGTCAACCCAAAGAAGCTATAAGGCTGGTCCTACCTAAGAGAGAATGGATAGCCCTGAGTGAGTTAGAAAATCCACTGTCAAGTTTCCCTATGTGACAAATGATGGGAAATTATAAATAACCTCAAATGCTGTTTTTACCTCCTGCTGTGGATTTCAAAGTAGAAAGCATACATTCTCCTAAAAGCTGAACTGAGTGCTGAAAAAGAGAGTTTATTATTCACAAGTAAGCAAGTGCAAGCTACTTTTACAGAAATTACAGGCAGGTGCACGTAAAGTAAAATTAGTGTGAAGATTCCGGACAAGAGAGAAACAGGCACTTTCAAGGTGAAAGTGGTTTTATACCTATCCTTTAGAAAAAAGAAGAGTTTAGTTGCTTAACATAGCAAATCTGCAATCTGAGTAAGAATTATAAGGTACTTTTTGTAGATGAAGTACTCCTGTGGAAGGGAGGAAGAAATGAGAAGGGAAAATAATCAATAATGCATTTGTTTTTGTTTTGAGATAGAGTTTCACTCCTGTCATCCAGGCTGGAGGGCAGTGGCACAATCTCAGCTCACTGCAACCTCCACCTCCCGGGTTAAAGCAATTCTCCTGCCTCAGCCTCTGGAGTAGCTGGGATTACAGGAGCCCTCCACCACACCTGGCTTTTAAAAGTTACCACTCTGTCATCCAAATAAAAAACTCTGTGCGTCAAAGGACACGAGCAAGAAAGTGAACACAAAATGGGAGAAAATATTTATAAATCATATATATGATAAGGGCCTAGTATCGAGAATATACAAAGAACTCTTACAACCCAACAATTAAAAAAAATTTTAAAATAGGCAAAGGATTTGAATAGGCATTTTTCCAAAGAAGATATACCGAAGTCCAATAAGCACATGAAAAGATGCTCACCATCATTAGTCATCAGGGAAATATTACTTCACAGACACCAGAATGGCTATAATCAAAAAGATGACAACAAGTGTTGGTGAGGATATGGAGAAATTGGGACCCTCAGCCATTGCTGGTGGGAATATAAATAGCACAGTGATATGGTTTGGCTGTGTCCCCACCCAAATCTCATGTTGAATTGTAGCTCCCATAATTCCCACGTGTTGTGGGAGGGACCAGGTAGGAGATACTTGAATCATGAGGACTGTTTCCCCCATACTGTTCTCATAGTAGTGAGTAAGTCTCACAAGATCTGATGGTTTTATAAGGGGAAACCCTTTTTGCCTGATTTTCATTTTATCTTGCCACTGCCATGTAAGAAGTGCCTTTCACCTTCCACTATGATTGTGAGGCCTCCCCAGCCACGTGGAACTGTGCCCATTAAACCTATTTTTCTTTATAAATTACCCAGTCTCAGGTATGTCTTTATCAGCAGTACAAAAACAGACTAATACACATAGCTACAGTAGAAAACAGTTTGACGATTCTTTAGAAAGTTCAACAAAGAATTTAACGTATGACCCAGTAATTCTACCTTCATACCCAAAATTGAAAACATGTCCAGATACAAACTTGTACATGAAATGTTCACAGCAGCGTTACTCAGAATAGCCCAAAAGTGAAACAACCCAAATGCCCATCAACTTACGAATGAATAAGCAAAATGTGGCATATTCATACAATGGAATATTATTCAGTCGTATAAAAGAATAAGGTACCGATACATGCTACAACATGGGTGAACCCTGAAAACTTCATGCCAAGTAAAATAAGCCAGATACAAAACACTAAATATTATTCCATTTACATGAAATGTCCAGAATCTGCAAATCCAAAGATACAGAAATTAGATTAGTGATTGCCAGGGGATGGGAGGAAAGGGGAATTGAGAGTGGCTGCTAATAGATACAGGTTTTTTTGTTGGGGGGAGGGTGGCGATAGAAATGTTTTGGCAATAGATTGTGGTGATAGTTGTACAGCATCGTGAATATACTAAAAACCACTGAACTGTATACTTTAAAATAATGAAAATGCTGGATTTTATGCTATATAAATTTTATCTTAAATAAAAACTATCAGTCTGGTTAACTAGAGCTGAATCCCACCAGGGAAACCTGGGATCCTGTGTAAGTTATGCACCTTAGAATTATCTCCCCCAAGAGGGAAGGAAGGTGGGGTATTTATACACCAGCTCTCATCAGTCAGTTGAAAACTGCTTCTAGGGGAATTCATTCCTTAGAACTTCTGGTCTGCCTATAAAAGGAGCTCTGGTAGCCAGACAAAGTCCTTAGGCAAAGAAATGTTGCTAATGGCAGTTGACAGACAGGCCAGCGTGCCCCCAAAAGAGTACAGGCAAAAAGGCAAAATAGCTTCCTTGCACTGACAGTCTCTGCTACTCTCTCATAGGGATAAAATAAGAAAGCCCATGTAAAATGCATCAGTGCTAGACACAGAGAAAGCTCTCAATAAATGTGAGTTATTTTTACAGAAGACTCTATAAGGTTAAACAATTCGATCAAAACTTCCCAGCTAATGCAGGGTAGAGCTAGGGTTTACACAATCTCTATATGACACAATCTTTCATATACAGAATTATATTGGCCAAATATACACTAACCAGCCTTGCAAACATACCTATCAAATGGCAATCATGTCATCACGGCATCCAGAGGATATGATAAACATCTTTACATCTTTGCTCTCTCTCTCCTCCCCCTTGTGAGCCCTCTGTGGCAGAAGCAGCTGCTTTTCCCACAAAAAGGCCTTGAGGGTTGATGTTAATGTCTGCTCAAGTTGCACAGGGGCTGAACATTATGTGGTCTATTGTGTAGGTGCTTATTTGAGATTCAAAGCCTACACATTTGCTGACAATTTAGTGCAAAGGACCAAGACATATGAACACCTGAGACTGCAAGAGCAACAAGGCAGTGCGTTTCTCACTCACATGTCAGTTTGCTGTTCTCCTCTGGAAGAATCTGATATTCACATGGCTCAACAAAAGAGGTGCGCTAGCAGAGGAAAACTGGGGGAACCTCTTCCCGGAATTCCCTACATGAACTCCCAACCGAGGGCATGTCAGAAAGTCAAAAAGAGGGGCTGGGGCTGCAGAACTTGAGCAACCTGATGAGGTAGAGGGTGATAATCATGTCGAAGTAGCTGTAGTACACAGCGTTGTTCACGTGGCCATACTGGTCATTGTCCTGCCACCTTGTCTGGATGGGCAAGAAGTACCCATAGGCCTCATGGTGCCAATGGTAGGCCTCAACTGGCTGGTCCTTTGATGATGTAACCAAGGAACGGGCATTCTTAGGAAGCAGCTTTGAATCCCAAGAGGTTATAGTGATTGCAGCTTTGGAAAATACCTTCAAGAAAAAAAGCAACAATGGATAAGAATGTTCTTCCGAAATCTTGATTTTAGTCTAACAAAAGTAACTGCATTAAATGTTGGCTACTGGCTTCAAAAGTAAATTCTTTTTTTCTAGAAAGCAAATCTTCCCTTATAATCTAAGACCTTGTCATAAACTTACTTTCTAAAATGACTCTTTCCTAAAAAGGTGTTGGTACACACTGCCAGAAACAGGGGAAGTCTTTGTTTGAATCTGACTAGTGGGGAAGTAAAGTATGTTTGTATGGAGGTCTTTTATTCCACAAAGTATTTTACTTTTTATTTTTTATTTTTATTTATTTATTTTTTTGAAACAGGGTCTCACTCTCGCCCAGGCTGTAGTGCAGTGGTGCGATTTCGGCTCACTGCAGCTTTCCAGGCTCAGGTGATCCACCCACCTCAGCCTCCCAACTAGCTGAGAATACAGGCTTATGCCACCGCACCTGGCCCACCAAGTATTTCAAGGAGAGTACTGTTTCTGATGAAATCTGTAAAACTACTAAGAGTATAAAAGTAGACTCAGGTCACCAGTGTAAAATAAAATGTTTGCCAGTAAACATCAATGGGGCCTACCAACTATATGTTTTGTGTGTGTGTGTGTGTATTAATTTTTTTTTAGAAAAAAGTCATTCCCTATAGAAAAGTTTTGTGTTTTTTGTTTGTTTTCTTGAGACAGAGTTTTGCTCTTGTTGCCCAGGCTGCAGTGCAGTGGCGCGATCTCGGCTCACCACAACCTCCGCCTCCCAGGTTCAAGCAATTCTCCTGCGTCAGCCTCCTGAGCAGCTAGGACTACAGGCATGTACCACCATGCCCAGCTAGTTTTGTATTTTTAGTAGAGATGGGGTTTCTCCACGTTGGTCAGGCTGGTCTCGAACACCCGACCTCGGGTGATCCGCCCTCCTTGGCCTCCCAAAGTGCTGGGATTACAGGTGTGAGCCACCACACCCGGCCTAGAAAAGTTTTTAAATATGCATAAACATAAGGAAGAAAATCCAACAACCAAACAATACCTGTTATTAACACTTTCATGTGCATTGCTCTAGTCTGTATATACATTTTTAAATGGGGTCATACTGTATGTGTTGTTTTATAATCTCTTTACTTAACAATGGATCACTAATATATTGAAATATTCTTCTACATCATTTGCAACATTGAATTTTATTATATTCCACGGCATTGAAGAGCCACAAGTTATTAAGTCCCCAATTGTTGCATATTTAAGGTTTTTATTCTAATTTTGGTCATAGGATGAAAATCTTTATAAATATATCTTCACATATATTCACCATTATTTTCTTAGGATAAATTCCTAGCAGCAGAATTGCTAAGTCAAAGGGCAAGTGAATTGTTACAGCTTTTGATATAAATGAATGCCCTCCAGAAAGGCGGTACCAATGTATCCCCTCTCCATCAATGTATGAGCAAGCCAATTTCCTTGTCAATTTTAAAATGCTTTGTCAATTTGACTGTGTTCTCTCATTTCCATAGAAATTTAATAAAATGTGCTAAGTGAAAAGATGACTGACACTATTAACTATGATGGAATAACTAGTATCAGAATAACCTCTTTGTTTGAGAACAACTCTAAAAGCTGGATAAAATGTAAAAGAAGTGCTGTTGGAAGGTATCAGGAAATAATCAAGGCAGTAGGACTTGACAGGCTGCAGCCCTGGGGACAGTGACACCCAGAGGTGAGCTTTGCATTTGCCTCTGCTCTGTCTCCTTGGGGTATTTGTCAATTCATCATGTAAGGAATAAAGGCTGAAGAGACAGCAGAAACTTAGAGTTGTGGTGGGTCTTGCTGTGCTGGGAGAGAAGAAAAAATTGATTGGCCAACATCCTGGAGAAGAGTGAGCTGCAGAGAAGTGAGCCCAATAATGCAACTTCCCCTCAAGGCATCTGCTGACTCCTCAGCTGCACCTGCTCTGAATGGGACAGAGAAACCAACAGAAAGCAACTGCAACAAGGCAAAAAGCCTAAGAAGAAAATAGGAGTCTTAGGGTGCTGAGGATGATAAAAAGAAAAATAAAAAAGAAAAATTAGCTTTCAGTGCTGCAGAGGAGGGGTGCCAAAACTTCAGACTTTCAGCTGGGACCTGAGAAGCACTACTCCTTTAGAGTGAGGACAGACCTGACATTGACCAGCCTTGAGCAAGGTTATCCATCCATATCAACTGTCAGCCAAATTATCTCCAGAGGAAAATAACATCTTTACAGCCTCTGCGACATTTCATACAGAAAGTCTGGCATTCAATTGAAAACTATAAGGTCAGGCCGGGCGCGGTGACTCACACCTGTGATCCCAGGGCTTTGCAAGGCCAAGGCAGGAGGATTGCTTGAAGTCAAGAATTCAAGACCAGTCTAAGCAACATAGCAAGAACCTGTCTCTACAAAAAAAAAAAACAACATTATTTTAATTAGCCAGGCATGGTGGCATGTGCGTGTAGTCCTAGCTACTCAGGAGGCTGTGGCAGGAGGATCGCTTAAGCCCAGGAGTTTGAGGCTGCAGTGAGCTGTGACTGTACCACTGCAATATTGCCTAGGCAATAGAACAAGCCCTTGTCTCTAAAAACAACAACAACAAAAACACTAAGACTTACCAGGAAATTGGTACAAATGATGAAAACCCAAAAGAATTTTTTAAAAAGACAATAAAAATAGTCCCAAACACTCAGACTTCAAAATAACAATGATCAAAATGCATCTCAGATAAAGGCCTGATATCCATTCTGGATACATAAAGAACTCTAAAACAGAGAGGAAAAGACCAAAATTCCAGTTGAAAAATAAAAGTCACAAACACACAACTCACAAAGAAAGGTTTTACCAGGCTCTTTAAACATATGAAAAGATGGACAATTTCACTCACAGTAAGAGAAACGCAAATTATAACTATGCTGAGATAACATTTCTCAATTAATAGATTGGGTAAAAATTATAAAGCCTGGCCAGGCGCAGTGGCTCACACCTGTAATCTCAGCATTTTAGGAGGCTGAGATGGGTGGATCACTTGAAGACCTTGTCTCTACAAGATATAAAAAATATTTAGCCACGTATGGTGCCTGAGGTCCCAGCTACCAGG